>NC_035446.2:15349466-15649466 GCF_002127325.2 Helianthus annuus | reverse complement strand
TACATTTCTTCGTTTCTGCATCGCTGTATATATTTATTTATCGCTTTTTGTCTTTACACTTGAAGAATAAAAAAAATCCAAAAATATTTTAGGTGTATTTTAATATAAACTTCATAAAAGCCAAAAAGATTTTGCTTCTAGTTTATTTTTGATTGACCGATGTTGGAACTCGAGTCTATCCTACCATATAATCCTGGTCGTAAGCCGGAAAACAATTGCATCTTCATAAACGGTCGAAGTTGACAGATTTTGAAAGTTAACGGATTAAAACTGAATATTTTCTAAGCTTTCAAACTGTTTTCGGTTGGTTGTTTGATTGAGAGGTGGTCTCATGTGAGTCGTGTGCTTATATTGTTAAAAGTCAATTCTTAGTGAGGTTTTCGTTTGAAAACTTTCAACGAATGATTATACTTAACGGTTGTTCTTATTACGTGTTTAGCTCTGTTGTATGTGCAGAGGTGGCATTCAAAGTATCTAAAAGTGAAGAGAACGTGTCGGATGAAAGCCGTAAGGTGAAGACACGACATTGATGCAATCAGAAGATCAAGGTGATCGAGTCGCAGCTGATCACTCATCAACACCAAAAGTATTGAAGATCAAAATTTTCACGAGCATCATTCAAGGTGGAATTTGTTGATATACTCCCTGATTGTGACACACGTGTGACACACGAAGAGTTTTAAAGATCCGACAAATGTGAAGAACGAACCATCACGAGTGGCGTCCAAGGGGGAGTTTTTTGGTACACTTTATGTGGACGCGACTCGGTTGGGTTCGACTCGGTTAGATTCGGCTCAAGTCCGACGTGGCGACATTCCTCCATCGTGCGCCCCAGAGTTCGACACGCGAAGCACGGAGAGCCGCGGACCATTTCCTGTCGACACATCACCATGACATCACCATGATGATGTCATGTCTAATTAATCATTCCATGCAACTATGAATTACCACGTGAAGTCATGTTTAAATGAATTAATTGTTGGCTCAAGAAACATAATTAAATTGATGAAGAACTAGCTTTACAAGGTTGACGAAGAATCTTATGGATTACATGTGACGAAGACATTCTACAACAATGACTTCTTGTGATGAAGTCTCAACATGACAAAGATTAAAGTTGACGAAGACGACTTTGGACGAAGTCTTCACTCAACAAAGACTCTATTGACGAACCATCATGCATTGGACAAAGATTGTATGACGAACCTTCATTGTTTGTCCACTTGATGATGTCGACGAAGACTTCCCAATGAAGACCTATAGGCGATGAAGATTGATAGTTCATCATATTTGAATGTTCGCTAGAAGGTTCGTGGCCCAAATGTAAGGTTCGTGGAACTTGTGGGTAAGGTTGGTTATAAAAGGTAGCCTGACAAACAGATAAGGTTAGAGAACACAGTGAGAGAGAATACACTGTAAAACACACACTGAGAGTTTATAAGGAGATCTTGTAAACATTGCTTTGTAACCGTCGTACGTATTAATACATTTGAGTGTTAAAAATTGAATCTTTGTGTTGTGTTTATCTCTCGCTTGGTTTGTATCGTAACGTGGATTCCGCAGTGGTTACGGTATTCAAAACAAGATCTCGTAGTTGTCCGGCGATCCGCAAAAACGGACCTACACTTAACAACCCCTGTCCAAGACAAGTGCTGAGTCCAAACTATAGTACTATCGTTGCTTAGGTGTCAGGCAACAATCGTTGTGTTAACAAAACATACAAGCATTCGTCGAATAACACGTAACATGCAATAACGATTGGTGTATAAATATTGTTTGCGTTGTGTGTTCGATGTGATTTGAATAAGTAACATATGTAACACCCAAAAGTGTGTAAAGCAAAAGGGGATCGAGTATACTCACAGATCGTGCTTAACAAGTAAACACTCTCTTGGATTGAAGGGAGTGCTGAGAGATTAGCCTGAACAGTTAACGATAGCATAAGCGAAGAACGGCACGATAAACGGTGCAAAGTAATCAGGTGTCGGATGGTAATCCGATCGGATGGCAATCAGATAGTCGTTCGATCGGATGGCAAAGGGATTAAGTGTCGAAGTTCCAAATGTCTGCTATTCAGATAGTCGTTCGATCGGATGGCAATCCGATCGGACGGCAATCCGTTCGACATTCAATTTGTTTTTTAATTTGAATTTGTTTTAAGTGTGGAACCGCAAGTGCAATCCGATCGGATTGCAGTTCGATTGGATGGTTATCCGATCAGACGACAATCCGTCCCAACGAACCTGATCGTCTTGAACTTGATTATTTTGAAAGTTTTGCAGTCTGATCGAGATCATGTGATAACGTACTAAACAACGGAACCTCGTCAAGTCCCAAGTCGTCCGATCGAACAGGAATCACCCTAATCCGACCAGTTGACTAGTTCGAGACGGTTGTTCATGTCTAACCCGAAATCGGTTGCCTCTTTGATAGAAACTAGATCTCAGACTGATACTTCCCTAAGAAAATAGTAGAAGACCAGAACGAGCTCCGATTCTATCGGTATTGAGTGTAAAAGAGTTGAAAGAAAGTTGGAAAACTATCTTTCAATCCTTTTAGCTTTGAAAATGTCTAGATCTATGCGAAATCATTGTTTAATCATGTGGAAATCCTTCAGATATGAGTTGTTCTTGGTGGAATGAGGCCAAAACTTGAAGTTCATAAGAACTCCATGATGACATCACCCTAGAACACCTCAAATCCGCTGATTTCATGGTTAAAAGTTAAGATTCAAAGGTGATAAAGATGAAGAAGTGTGTGTAGATCATAGAAGTACTAGGTCTAGGTTGAAAACTTACAAGAATCGCGAGAAATCGAGAGAAATGTGGTCTGGAACGCTGCTGGTCGAATGAGGGAGCTGTCACATCACAAATGATGTGACAGGGGGTATTTATAGGTTGCCAAACATGGAAAGTGCACAAGTGTCGGATAGGCCAGCGATCGGATGGCACTTCGATCGAATGGCCATCGACTGTGGTGGTCCGACGAGTTGAGTTTCGGCATTTCGTTCCGCGTGTTGGGGTTTTGCGATGCGTTTAAGCGAGTATGCGATGTGATAGTATTAAACAATAGCTACAAATAATTTAATCGATACCCGCTATATCTAACATAAAATTATCATGAATAACTTGCAATTAGCGTTTACGATTTGACTGCATTGCGATAGAATTGCGATTGTGTTTCGATTAATCACCACAAACATAAACATAAATAAACATGCACATGTAACATATAAATAGCACACACACGTAAAACTATATTGTTGATACACTTTGTGGATGCGACTCGTCTCAGTTCGTCCGTGTTACGGAATGAAGATCACAGCCCGATATCCTCGGTCGAGCTTTGAATCATGTTGTAAATGTTACAAATCTGCATGTTGCAGATCTGTCTCTGTCTTCTTGCTGATGTGTTTGTAACTGTTAAGAAAGACCTGCTGTCGACGAAACACCTGCATGATTGATGAAAAACCTCCAAGTTACCTGCTGTTGACGAAAGACATGTTATCTGCATGCTTATGACGAAAGACCTGCTTGTCTTTCGCCATACATGATCTTTCGTCGGCTCCCCAATATCTTTCATCGGCCATGAGGTTTTGTCGAGATGTTTCGTCGACTGCATCCTATTTCGTCGTCCTGTTCCTCTATATAAGCAGCACTGAAGACAGACAAGAGACATAGAATAGAAAGCACAAGATAACCGAGAACAGTGAGAGAGAGTTTAGTGTGTGTGAATCTTATATGGTGTAATCTTGTAACCTGAACTCTACTCATATATACAAGTGTGTGTGTTAAACATTGAATCTCTGTGTCTCGTGTCTATCTTAATATCGGTTTGCTTTCCCGGTTGGATTCTGCACAACCGGGTTTGTTCGTATACAAGGATTAGGCGACTAGATCCTCCGCTAGTGGACCTACAAGTGGTATCAGAGCCTTGGCTCTCTTCCTTGTTAAAACCGAGTGTTTTTCTTGTGTTTGAAAGTCATACTTTCTGGGAAAAATCAATTTATAACTTCAAAAATCTTGGTGATTTGCTGTTAGTTCTCACAAAAACCTTGTTAGTTTTTGTTTTTACATGTTAAGAAAAGGTTTTTCTTTGAACTTTAGTGCAAAATCATTGTTCGGAATTTTTTCCGTTGGCCGGAATCATCATGTATTTCATCGGAGTTCTTGGTGTTCTTCAAGTGTTCATAATTTTCTTCATAAATTTCCAGGTTTTTGAGTTATATTTGCTTTGTGGGTATGGATGAATTTTTGTTAGTAATTAAAATATATTACTTTGAAAAAGTTGACACAAAGCACCATGATGGGTTGGTAAACACAGTGTGACAAGAGTAAGGTGTGACTTACCTACTAGAGTAAGGTGTGACTTACCTACTGTCAGGATAAGATTTGATTTCTTTTGAAAATATCCTTTTCTGTTTGTGACTTAAAGTCAACGAAAAACTAAACTTTGAGACTTATTGGGCTCCTAGTTTTTCGTCTGGGCCTTTTTCTCAAAACACAAGCATTTTACCTTCTCAAAATACTTAGTCTGGTCACACATATTTTGTGGGCTTGTGTCATTAGTGGGCTTACGAATAAGTAACCTACGAAATACAGTGGGCTCATAAAATTGAGTATATCATTCTTGGTGGGTATGTTACTTGGAAGCTATTTGTGGGCCTGTTATTTGATTTGGGCCTGGTAACTCTAGTGGGCCAATCATTTTTCGTGGCATATTATTAGTTGGCTATCATCTTTCGTGAATATCATTTTGTTCAAAGTGGTTGTTAAGTTGTTGTTTTTCAGTTCATCATGAGTACACACCTTTGGGGTCAAGCACTTTTAGGATCTCAATCTTCAAATGATCCTTCTCATCAAAGTAAACCGAAAATGGCAGCAGATATGTATGGTCGTTGGATTCCAGATTCAAATATAGGGAGCAAGTATACGAGCAAGGGTTTATCTCCTTCATGGGCTTAGACTCCCACGCCTACTTCATCAGCACAATCGTGTTCTATTACGGCAAATCAGTGGGCATTGGTTACTAACCAAATTCACAAACCAAAAATGGAAAGAAATATGTATGGTGAACCAATACCAGTTGCCTCAGAGCAAAGCTATCGGTCTACTGGAGTACCATCATTTCTTGATCCAAACTACAATGGTCAGACAAAAACGGCGTTTTATGCCAAAATTGTCAAAGATGCCAGCAATGGTGAATCCTCGGGAAATGATGACAGTTCTGAACATGACGGTAGCTCAGTTGAACATGATGGTAGCTCAGTTGAAGAGCGGCATCTACCTTTAGTGCAATTTTCGTATAACAGCAGTTATCATACCAGCATCCAGGCTGCTCCGTTCGAGGCAATGTACGGACGGAATTGCCGATCACCTCTTTGTTGGGCAGAAACCCAAAATCAGTGGCCCAGAACTCGTCGTAGACAACAGAGAAGATTGCTCTGATACGACAACGAACGGTGGCAGCTCGTGACCGTCAGAAAAGCTACGCTGAGAAGCGCAGGAAACCACTTGAGTTCCAGGTTGGGGGATCGAGTGCTATTTAAAGGCTCACCTTGGAAAGGTGTAGTTCATTTTGGTAAACGAGGCAAACTTAACGCACGATATGTTAAACCTTTCGAAACCACGAAGAGATTTGGCAGATGAATCAACCCGAAGAACTCAATGGAGTTCACAACGTTTTTCACATGTCGACTCTCAAGAAGTGTCTGTCAGATGAAAACACTCATCGTCCTTTTGAGGAACCCACAATCGGTAATCAACTACGCTTCGTCAAGGAACCGGCTGAGATCATGGATTATGAAATCAAAACCCTCAAACGTAGCGAGATACCAACAATCCGAGTTCGTTGGAACTCGCGTCGTGGCCCAGAGTTTACCTGGGAACAGAAAGACCAGATGATGAGCAGGTATCCCCAGTTGTTTAACAAAACTTCCAGCACTGAGGCTACAATAGAATTTCGGGACGAAATTCCAACCAACGGGGAGATGATGTGACACCCCGCGAAAACGTTTAAACATACTTGCTCGTCAGTGGCTACGCGCTAAATATCGGGATGAAATTTCATCGAATTTGGGGATAATGCGGCACTTCCCATGTGAAATAAGAATAAACTATGTGAATTTTCATGTTATGCGAATTACGTGACTTTATGTGATACATGACTTTATGTGCTATGCGTTTTACATGATTCGTTTTGTGAACCTTTGTGAAACTATGTGTATTAAAGTATAATAATAACGTCATTAACAGATCTATGGTTATAGCGTATTGTATGGCTTAGTTTAAATTTTGAGGACCAAATTCCTGTAACATGGGGAGAATGTGACAACCCGTACTCTCATTGTCGAGAGAAGCGTATTTTAGTAATTTTGTATTTATTATTATTATTATTAAATAGTGAACCGTGACGAGATGAACACACCGTTTAACTTTAACTGATAACTCGGACTACACGTACTTAATTTAATACACACACATATATATGTATATCTGTTTATACTGTTATAATTATTCCCTAATATAATTGGGCAAGTTCGCATTAAACAAGCCACGACATCTAACGGATTCATATACATGGGCCGAGCTCAACCCAACTCATCTACATCCCCTAAACCCTAACCTATATAAGTTATGCTAAACACTAACTTTCGATTAAAAAAAAAGAAAAAAGAAGTCCAAACTCACCCACCCACACACAAAACGCAAACGCACACAACTTTCCCCATCCTCCTTCCCGTCCAGATTTCCAGCGAGCGGGTGTGATTCCTGCGCCCTTATCTACTCGACAAGCAATCCCAAATCTTTTCACCCCTCGTTCGTCGTCTCACCCGCACACCCCTGAAACCCTCTTCCCCTCTTGCACCACCATACACGCACCCTTCCTGTACTCTCTCCATATCTGACGACCGGAGATGTTTTCCAGCCCGCACAACGAGTTCCAGATGGGGACGGTATGGAGAACCACCACAGCAGGTGGCGTCGGAGCGTTACGGTGTCGACAGGGGAGCTCCGACAGAGCTCCGATAAGCGTCGGTATGTTTGATTATCTTATGATCTTCCGTCTAAAAATTTGTTAATCTAGTCACTGTAGATGAGTTATGGTGATGTAATCCTGATGTTGACGGTGGTGTCGAAGGAGCCGGAGTCAGAGACGGTGGCGGCGTCCCGGTGGCGTCAATTGACTGAAAAAGATGACCAACTATGATGACGACCGCAATGAAATCGGTAAGTTGTTTTGGATACAGTTCGGGGTGTTAAATAGTCTTGTGATTCTTAACTTGTACACAATTGATGATTTGGTAAATTAAAGTATGAATATACATACAAGTTTGATAACTGTGTAATGTTTAAAAGAATGTAAATATATGCGGTTATAGTATGATATTACCTTTGATTTTTGCTTGCCTATTGTGGTTTTGGGTTAAGTAGTTGGAAACTGTTTGGTGTATATGAGATTTTGTGTTCAGAGTTTTTTTGCTTCTTTGTGAATTTTGATTAAGAAAGTTATGGCAGCCATTCACATGAAACAGTTGCAAGTCCATGTGAGAACTCAATGATCGGCCAATCATATGTCTTTAGTAGACAAATTGCATTTGTGTTTGTCATAAGAATTTATCAAGGTTGCATGTGGAGAACTATTGTACACATTACTTTTTGTCAGCTTTTGATTTCATATAGTGCATTAAATTGTGAAGTAAATTTTGTTATGGAATGATTATTGGGCTATGGGGTATACTTTCACGTCCCTTAACTATACGTAGGCACCACATCACCTACTTGACCCTCTTTCACTTCACCTCACACCAAGCAAATAGTTTAACCCCATTAACACCCCTTAAATTAATTAAAATGCATATATATAGCATGTTGTTGTGTGTGTGCAAATTTTTGAAATGCTTAATTTCCCTCCATCTCTCTCCTAGTTAACTTTTAACATGTATGAAATCTGAATGCTTTTTATGTGATGGTTATAAACTGTTAGGCGCATATTTAATTTTCATGATTAGTATTATATTACATGCATTTCTAGTGTGCTAATGGTGCAATGTGTGCATTGGGTATGTGATTTATATGTTTACGAAACTGATTACTCTTGGTAACCACGATAGGGTTTGGTAGACCAACTGGGAACGGGTAATGTATCTAGTCTTACCGAGCAAACCAAGGTGAGTTCACTCTTTCTACAAGGCATGGGATTCCCAGGGGTTGGGAATGGGTAAAGGATTGAAACCAAAACTGCGTGATCTCCGGGTTTGGAACACGTACACACCCTCTTGATTGAAGGGTGACAACATGTGATAAGTATTTAATCGGAACCTGCATTATCTCCTAGTTTGGAGATTTCGTACACACCCTCTTTACTAATGGGTGACAACACGGATACTAGACCAAAACTTTCTATCATGAAGTCCCTCATTTTTATATCGACTTAATCGCCGGCCAATGGCGAGCGGGTCATTAGTTAGATAGCGCTATTTAGGTTTGACAACCCTCACACCGTGCCGCAGAGGACGGGCGTGAACTAATGGATCTGCGCACGTCAATGATGATAGACATTGACATTAGGGCACCAACTTACTTCAGTCAGTGGTCGATATGGTAAACGGGTCTAGTGGTTCACATGGGGAAGCCCCCACTGATTATGGATATGATTTGGGAAACAAAGATGCTGGTTAACTCGTGGTTTACGAAACAATTTATGGTTTTCAAAACAAACTTGTAAAAAAAAACCAACTGTGAACTCGCTCAACTTTGTTGTTGACTCGTTGTTACATGCCTTGCAGGCCTTCAGGTGCATATTGTTGGAACTTGCTGTCTCGGAAGCTGGAGTGGTCATGGGTTGAGATACATGGAAACCTAATACAAGACTAATGGCACTTACATTGGGTTCATAAACACTTAACGAATAAATTATGCTTCCGCTGTATACTATGAATTATGTGTAACGTTGTAACACTTAATAAATCAAAGCTGTAGGTCCGGCTAGGAGGATCTAGTCGCCTAATCCTTGTGTACAAACCAACCCGGTTGTGCGGAATCCAACCGGAAAGGCAAACCGAGATAGAACACGCAAATACACGACGCACAATATTCACCGATTAACACCTCTGTATTAATACGTATGAAAGGTTCAGTTACAAGCTCAATGTTTACAAATCTATTTTGCAAACTCTCTCAAACTCTCGTGTGTGTGTGTTTTTGCTCTCTGTGTTCTCTCTCTAGAGTCTGTCTTTTCTTATCCACAGACTGACTATATATAGCACTACAGCACCACGAAACAGAATTAAACTCGACGAATCAGACTGGCGAATCATAAGCTTGGCGAATCATAATCACAATCGACGAAAGGCATCATTGGTCGACGAAACACCTTGTTTCGTCGACCTCTTCTTTTGTTTCGCCGGCTTATGGGCTGTGGCCCAGACTTGAGGCCCAATGCCTTGTTTCGCCAAGTGTTTCCAGCCCAAGGACTTTGATATGTGATCTGTTTAGCCCAAAGTCCATGTTCACAGCCTTTATGTCTTCTTGGCTCGATCTTGATCTTGTACACGACGGAGGAAAGTCGAGTCCTTGATCGAACCACGTTGCGTTGAGTCGCGTCCACAAACGTGTATCAACAAACTCCCCCTTGGACGCTACTCGCGTGATTCGCCTTTCATGTCTTCTATGTCAGAGGATCTTCAATGTCTTCACGTCTTGAAAGGAGAAAGTGTATCAACAAACTCCCCGTTTCATGTAGGAAGTGTGTTAACAAACTCCCCCTTAACATAAGCTCCCCCTTGAGTTATGCTCGTGAAAGACTTGATCTTTATAACTTGAGATCCTTGTGGTGTTGATGATGATCAGCGGCAACTCGATCATCTTTATCATTTGAGTGCCTTCACGTCGTGTCTTCATTCGACAGCTCTGATACCAATTGTAGGTCCCGTTTTTTCCGTGGATCGATAACGAAAACCTTATCCTTGTTTATCACAAACACGGTAACGGGTGTGGAATCCCCGTGACAGTGCAAACCAAACAAAGTGTAAAACAAGAACACGCGTAACCAAAAGATTCAATATCTATTGATTAGGGATGAGTACAACCCGAAACATATACAAAAAATGTTTACAGAGTTTCACTAAGTCTCACAGGTCTCTCATCTGTTTCACATAGAAACAATGAGGGGTATATATACTAACACAGACACATACATGTGACGAAACACAAAAGGACTCGACGAAACAACTTTTACGCCAAACATGGGCCTGAAGAAACCCAACAGCCGACGAAACAGGCTAAGCCCACTAAAAAGATGACGAAACAAAATCTGTTTGGTCTTATGTCTTCACAAATTCAAAATTTCCAGTATATGACAAAATGTGTGACATCATCATGACATCATCATGATGATGTCATGATGATGTGTCATCGGGAAATGTCGCGGCTCTCCGTGCTTCGCGTGTCGAACTCTGGGGCGCACGACGGAGGAATGTCGTGACGTCGGGCTTGAGCCGGACCTAACCGAGTCGAAACCAAGTCGTACCGAGCCGAGTCGAACCGAGCCGAGTCGCGTCCACACAAAGTGTATCAACAAACTCCCCCTTGGACGCTACTCGTGATGGTTCGTCTTCTGTGATGGTTCGTCTTCTGTGTCTTTCATGTCGGAGGATCTTCAAAGTCTTCATGCGTTGTAAGTAGAAAGTGTATCAACAAACTCCCGATTTCATTTTAGAAGTGTGTTAATAAACTCCCCCTTAGAATGAACTCTCCATTGAGTCATGCTCGTGAATCTTTTGACTTGTCAATTCTTCAGATCCTTGTGGTGTTGATGAAGAGTCAACGACAACTCGTTCATCTTTATCTTTTGAGTACCTTCACGTTGTGTCTTCATTCCAAAGCTTGTCATCGAACATGTTCTCCTCGCCTTTAGCATCTGCACACGCAAGAAATCTAAACTCATAATGAGAACAACCGCTTGGAATATAGTCAAATTAAACAAACGACACATATGAGATCAAATCTCAATCAAACACCGACCGACAACAGTTTGAAAGTTTAGAAAATGATCAATTTTAGTCCTTTAAATTTCACAACTTGTTAACTTCGACTGTTTATGAAGGTGCAATTGTTTTCCGGCTTACGATCAGGATTTTGGGTAGGATAGACTCGAGTTCCAACATCGGTCAATCAAAAATAAACTAGAAGCAAAATCTTTTTGGATTTTATAAAGTTTATATTAAAACACACCTAAAATCTTTTTGGTATTTTTCATTTTTCAAATGTAAAGACGGAAAACAATAAATAATTATATACAAAGATGCAGAAACGAAATACAGTAAATTAATATTTACAGACATTCTTTTTGTGAGTTTCGAGGGTAAGAGAATCATATCAGTGTACGGTCACGCCAAAACGCTCTTTTTCTTCAATTAATTAACATTTAGATAAGCATCCTATAACGATTATCGGTATTGTTGTCCACATAAGCTCAACTTATCAAATGTAATCATGACGAGGGGATACGATTAGGTATGATTTATACTTACCGACTGGTGTTCATCCACACACGACACATTCCCGTATCAAGGTATGCACGAGGGTTCATCTTACCGGTGAGTATACCGATTATCATCTGTTTGACCGTATAAAGATGTGAGATACTCACTTCTTTTGATTGAAAACAAGCCCTATGTGATAGAATCACTTATTGATGAGGAACTTGATTTTCGATGCATGAGGGCACAGGAGCAAGTCCGTGAACAGGTCAGTACTTTCGTATAGCAGAGAGACGAACTTGACTCCCGGATAAATGTGATATTTTATCACTTATTTTGTTTGGACATGTGATTGTTGATCACTTATTGAGGTCGAATGCAATATGTACACGTATGTATGGTATCATGGAAGATCTAGACTTGCGTCCCCGTTATTTATCGGTAAAAGATACAACCATGATACCCAGATGATAAGCAGCATAAAGACCGAATATCTCAGAACCTCGGCAATCTATCAAACGAAATTTCGGTACTAAGACCATATGCCAATGAATGGTTCCCACCTGGTCTTCAGTCGGTTTAGGATTTATATCACCCTGCACACTTTAAAATGATTGTGAGCCTACCTATACATCGTATATAGAGCTGCTTATCGTTTTTTTATTTAAGGATTAAAGAGGTTTAGACAGACCACTGATGTACTATCATTTTCTCTTTTGCTCGCCAGGAAACTCACTTTTGCTTTTCTATTGTTTTTGTGTTTTGAAATTTTTCGATGTTTTTGGATTTTCAATTTTGAATTTACTCCCCCTAAAATCAATAAACTAAGATAAATTTAAAACACAAAGGTATTTACAAAAATGATTTTCTGATGTTGGTTTTACTCTTGCTTGACCTTAATGCCGTTTACCAAAATTAAATTTTAATCAGAAATGATTTATCGAATTTTGGAAAAATGAGTTGGCACGTCGGAAAGCTGTGCGGACCATGAAAACATTGACGAGTTTCATAGTGAAACAATCACGTGTGAGGTGATATTTAAGTTCAACGTGTCAGGTCAAAGAGTGCTGTACGAGATGATAATAATTCATAAAGCAGCTTAAATATCGACAAGCATAGGAGAGATTAGAAATTCAAAACCGTATCCTGCAACTGTTTCATGCATTGCAAGGAATCTGAGTGCTCTCCCAAACTGGATATCCACCCGGTGTGGACTTCAAAGCCGATTTTTGTACCTACTGAAAAATTGCTTCACAGCAACAAGATCATAAACCTCCGGGTCCGGCTGGACTTCCATATTTCACCAGCGAAGGTCTTTGTCTTTCTCTTTCAGAAGTGGTGTGCGGATGTTCAATCCACGCCAAGGCATCTGCACACATTTCATTGTATTCTTTCCTGAGGACCCGATCAAAAACCATAACAACCAAATTTTGGCATATTTTTCATCTGGTCGAATTTTGCAACTTCATTCAACCACATTCTTTCACCAACATATTCTTCTTCCTTTCTTTTTCTCTCTCTCTCTCCATCAATGGCAACAACATTCTCCTAGATGTAACAATATTTCGGAGCCTTATGTCGCCGATCTTGTGCATGGACGCTCCACTATCAACAATCCTAAGACTATCAATAGTTCCACCTGGAACATCCTGCACACTCATTCATAGATTAGTTGGAGAGGGGGACCCAAGCCATTGTGGTCTTCGGTCTTCCATTTTCATCAACAACAATAACTTCTATTCTTTGATGATTCGTAAATTGTGATGGTCCCCCTGATTCGACAACCGTTTTTGGTTTCCAGGTCTGTTTTGTTTTACCAGTGTTATTCTTTAAAATCTTAACTTCATGGTTGTCTGAAGTTTTTGAATTGTCTGGTTTGACAGAAACAGATGTTTTGTTAACCACATCGGTTTTAATCGCCTTTTCAATTTCCTTGACTTGTTGGCGTTTCTGTTTCTTCTCCCTTTCTTTTACAAGACGGGGATCTTGTTTTACAGAAACAGATCGCTTACGGTCAGTTTGGTCACGGGGAACATCAACTTTGCCTTTTAGTTTATGAAGATATGGACAATTTCGAATTACATGTCCAATTGTACCACATTCAAAACATGATCTTCGTTCAACAAACCCCAAAGTATCATGTGATCGTCTTGCTGATAATGATGAACTTTGTGATCCCGAGGTACTAGGTTTTGAACAGTTTGGTTCATTTCTTTTCAACACTGTTGTTTGTTTAACAAAATCTAAGTTAGATTTGTTTTCAAATGTTTCGAGTTTGTCCGTTCCCTTTGATTTCACAAAGTCCACCTGCTTGTTCTTCTTTTGGTTCGGCTTCCTTTGACCTTGAGTCGATGATTTTCCTTTAGGTTTGGTATGATTTTGCTGCCTTCTCTCTGTTGGTAATTTCTTATTGCCATATTGTTTTCGAACTTCGGCCTTTGGAATAGGAGGACACTGTGTTACCGTAACACGTGATCCTGTCTTTCCCAAAAACTTACTTGTCGAATTTTCAAAGACTTTACTGATTAAAGATTAATTTACATTCTTAATAGGAAAATCTTTGTCGGAATAAATTTTATCATCACCAACAAGAGTGTACAGCAAATTCACAATCTCCGACTCTCTTGCAGACGAGGACTCGATTGCAACAGTCTTAGCGGTTTTGCAGGAGGATCACATAGAATATGATTCTCAAGAGGTATGTCCTCTTCTTTGATTACCGCATCAGACTTTGCTGGGTTAGTATCATCGGATTCATCATCAGAAGAATCAGCATCCTCAATAATAACTGGAGGATCCTGATTCGGTTCAGCAGAAGACACACATGTATCTGCTGATACATCTGAATCTGATGATACATCTTTCTTGTATCCAAGTCCTGTTGCAAATTCCTTAACATCTAGAGGAACAGATGGTTCAAAGATAGGTCTATCTTCCTCGTCAGGCATGGCATCATAATTGTGTCTCACAGGTGGTGGACATTTCTTGTAACCTATGCATGTGACATCCCGTTTCTCTTTCTGAACATCAATGATGTGATCCAACACATAGCTAGAGCTCAAATAACTGTCTAGGTTAAGTTGGATCGCCTCACTTTCAGTTTTCACACAAGCCATCTCCTTTCGCATTATCTCAAGGCGAGTTATATACAAATTTATATCAGTTTGTTTTCCGGAAACCATTTTTGTCAGCTCGGTTTTATCTTTCTTTAATTTTTCGATTACCGACTTAAATTCCTTTTCATGGTTTTCATAAAACATGTTGGCTTCAGTGCACTTAGAAAGATCCACGGTTAACTTTTAGTTGTGGATGAATGTCACATCATACTTTTCTTGCAAAGCCTCGTGTTTGCTTTGCAACTCACACCACTTATCATTCAAAGAAACATGTTTGTCTTGCAAGTCAAACAAACTAGCTTGTAAAGCATCATGTTTGCTTTGCAACTCAGACATGTTTGCCTCTAAATCAGCACATTTACCACTCAATCTATCACAATTATCACAAATAATAGCAGTGGGTTCATCGACACATACCTGACTTGATGAACTGTCGACATTAGCCATAAAGGCTGAATGAAGAGAAGACGAAGAATAAGCAGCTTGATCCACCAAAATAGATCTTCTATTTGTTCCTGTTGCAGCTTCTTCCAAAAGCTCATCAATATTTGCATCGACTGACGCACTTGATGTCTCACCCACATGATCATCACCTGAACTCGAGGATTCTTCATCTGAACTTCTACTGTAACTAGAAGAGTCTTCATCCTCAGAAGATTCACCACCATTGGCAGAAGATTCTCCACCACTGGCGTGAGTTAAATCCTTAACAACCTCAGCAAAACATGTTGTTCCATCCGGAGCATCACCACTTAACTGAATTGACCAATCACAACCTTCATCTACTTTAACCACAAGTGCCTGGTTGGCATTTGAGGGTCCTGCTTGACTTGAGATGTTAACAGGTACCAATGTGCGCTCTTTGTTCCTTACTTGATTCTGATTTGCCCTGTTGCCTTGACCTCTGAAAGGATTCTGGTTCCCATGTTGAGATGGCCTCGTACATTCACGTTTGAAATGACCACGTTCACCACAATTAAAGCACTTAACAGCCTGCTTATCGAACCCATACTTGGTGTCTTTCTTGCTTTCCAAGCTGGTTCTGCCCGTTCTCTCCATGAAATCCTTTGCTCGCCTAACAGCACTGGCGAAGGCCCACTTGATGTCCATCATCTCCATCTCCTCCTTATCGATCTGCTGATAGTCTTCTTGTGTCAGATTAATGTTGCCAGTCTGACCTTCCACTAACCCACAGTACGCACTCACTAAAGTGTTTAGCAGCTCCATGTGTTCCTTTGCTACTTCCACACTTACTTTTGAAAAGCTTGAAGTGTCAAGCTGTACTGTATTTGGCTTTGATGGCTGACCAGCAGATGATTTACTTCCATAACAAGCTTGTTGTTGAACAGGAGGTGGTTGAAGTGGATTTCCATACAAGTCTGTGGTGGGAGCTGGCTTAGCAGGAATTTATATTTGATTACCATATAAGTCTGTGCTTGTGACAAACGCCGTTTGAAGTGGAGCATGTGAACCGGGTCTTGTGGACGAAGTACTAGAAGTTCCATAGTACATATCAGGATTGTGTAGCACAATAGGTCTTGCAGAAGAAGTACTGGAAGTTCCATAATACATTTCAGGAGTTTGTAGCACTGGAACTCTTTTTGCCTTTAAGGTTTCCTCCTGATCTTTGTTTTCCAAGAGCTGAACAAAGTCATTGATGTGTGTCGTAGCCAAAACTCCATTATACTTCAGAATTTCCAAGAAACTATTCCACTGAGGTGGCAACGCATCTGTAAACTTTTTCACTACCTCTGCTGGAGTTGTTACTACCCCAAAATTACCCAACTCAGTAAACAAATGATTAAACCGACTTGTCATGTCTCCCAAAGATTCTTTATCCATACACGTGAAACCATCGAATTCTTTCTTGAGTAGATCGTGTCGCAATTGACGTGTAGCTTCATTACCTAACCCTCTGGTCTTCAACGCATCCCATAGTTTCTTCGTTGTCTTGAAACTGACAAACTGATGGTAAATATCTTTGCTTAACGTCTGAGTAAGAATGGCATATGCCTTCTTTTCCAAATCGTACGTCTTTTTCTGATCTTCTGGAAGATCGGCAAATGTAGCAGCAGATGAAGCGGCAACCTCTATCGTTTGATCAAAATCTATGGTGAAACGTAACCACAACTCTGTATTTTGACCCAGCACGTAAGTGTAGAACCTATCAACCCATCCTGGATACTCGTTTAAGTGCAAAAACTTTGGAGGTCGATTCAAACTTCCGGTTTCGCACTCGCTCAAAAAGATGCTTTGAATACTGGGCGTCTGATTTGATACGAAAGCCCATTGACCGATTGTTATAGCATTTGTTTGCGAAGAAATGGATACGGGAGATTCGGCCCATGTGGGAGATAAACTAGTATTCCTGTACTTTCCCTCATCCGGAGACGGAGTTCCCCACCAACTCGGATTCATTGTTGATCAAGAAAAATGAATGCCTGAAAATCACACCTCAAACAAGCAGTTAAACCACAATTGCAACCCTTCTGTTAAAAAAAATGTTTCGACGAAACACAGTTCCACGAATCAAGTTGAACGACGAAACGGGCCCAAATGTAAGTCAAGGCCCAAGGTGTATCGACGAAACAGATCGGGTTGGTTAGATATTCGACGAAACAAATTTGAATAATGTGAGCCCAACAATTCTGCGAAATAGATGTTAATTTGGGCTTTATATTTGACAGCCCATGTTTGGCGAAATAGATTTTAACTTGTGCTTTATATTTGACGAAACAGTAATGAATTTTGGCCCACTTAATAGTCGACGAAACTAAGAATATGTTTCGTCAAATATACTTTTGGTGAAAGTGATTTTTGTTGTTGGGCTTTCAAGTGACGACGAAAGAGAGAGTTTCCGTTTTGGGCTTTTAACTTGGTGAAACAAGAGAATCTTTTGGGCTTTTGACAAAGATAGCCCACTACTACTTGACGAAACAAAATGCAAGACAAAATGACAAAACAAAATGACGAAACAGAACCTTGTGTTTCGCCGAACTTAGATAGTTTGTGTTTCGCTGAATTTTTGTTTCGTCGAAAAGGTGTCAGTGGGTTGGTAGACTTTTCAGATTGACCTTATCCTGACACACAGACACTACTTTCGGCTTGTTTCACCAACCAGGTAAGGTTTGAATATTTTAATCTTTGTTACACCTTCCAACACACAAACAACTTTGCCAAATATTTTAACAAGATCAAAAAGTGTGAATTTGAAGAACAGTTTGAATATGGCAAGAACACTAAGAGTTTTCCGGTGAACTTTAAACTTCCGAACACAATATTTTACGTAAAACTTCACTAAAAACCACCTTTTAACATGTGAAAATGATAAACAACAAGGTTTTTATATGAACTTTTAGCAAAACAACAAGATATTTGAAGATTTGACCAGATTTTTTAAGAAAAATAAAACCTTCAAACACCCGGAACACACCCGAAAACACTCGGTTTAAACAAGGAGAAGAGCCAAGGCTCTGATACCACTTGTAGGTCCGGCTAGGAGGATCTAGTCGCCTAATCCTTGTGTACAAACCAACCCGGTTGTGCGGAATCCAACTCGAAAGGCAAACCGAGATAGAACACGCAAATACACGACACACAATATTCACCGATTAACACCTCTGTATTAATACGTATGAAAGGTTCAGTTACAAGCTCAATGTTTACAAATCTATTTTGCAAACTCTCTCAAACTCTCGTGTGTGTGTGTTTTTGCTCTCTTTGTGCTCTCTCTAGAGTCTGTCTTTTCTTATCCACAGACTGACTATATATAGCACTACAGCACCACGAAACAGAATTAAACTCGACGAATCAGACTGGCGAATCATAAGCTTGGCGAATCATAATCACAATCGACGAAAGGCATCATTGGTCGATGAAACACCTTTTTTCGTCGACCTCTTCTTTTGTTTCGCCGGCTTATGGGTTGTGGCCCAGACTTGAGGCCCAATGCCTTGTTTCGCCAAGTGTTTCCAGCCCAAGGACTTTGATATGTGATCTGTTTAGCCCAAAGTCCATGTTCACAGCCTTTATGTCTTCTTGGCTCGATCTTGATCTTGTACACGACGGGGGAAAGTCGAGTCCTTGATCGAACCACGTTGCGTTGAGTCGCGTCCACAAACGTGTATCAACAAAAGCTTTATTTAAAAATAACTATGAGTTCAACGTGATTGGTTGCTACATCCTGGTCAGTCACGCCTCCTGCGGTGATACTCCGCTTGTGGGTTTTTGGGGGTGTGACAGCAAATATGATGATTTGCAAAGCAAGTATGACGTGACATATATCCATAATCAAAAGTTGACAGTGGATCTTTTGAAATGCAAAGAGGCTAACATGTTTTATGAAAACCATGAAAAGGAGTTTAAAACAGTGATTGAAAATTTAAGAAAAGATAAAACTGAGCTAACAAAAATGGTTTCAAGAAAACAAACTGACATAAACTATTATATCAGTCGTCTCGAGGTCATGCAAAAAGAGTTAGCCTGTGTAAAGTGTGAAAGTGAGGCGATCCAACTAAAGCTAAATAGTTATTTAAACTCTAGTTATGTGCTGGATCACATCATCGATGTTCAGAAAGAGAAAAAGGATGTCACGTGCATTGGATATAAAAAATGTCCACCACCGGTTAGACACAATTATGATGCGATGCCTGATGAGGAGAATATGACTTATTTTGAGCAATCTGTTCCTTTAGACATTGAAGAATTTGTAACCGGACTTGGAAACAAAACAGAAGTTTCATCAGATTCAGATGTGTCAGCAGATACAGATGTATCAACTGCTGAACAAAATCAGGATCCTCCGGTCATTGTTGAGGATGCTGATTCTTCAGATGATGAATCCGATGATACTGACTTAGCACAGTCTGATGCGGTGATCAAAGAAGAGGACATACCTCTTGAGAATCATATTTTATGTGATCCTCCCGCAAAACCTGCTAAGACTGTTCTGGTTGAGTCCACGTCTGCACAAGATTGTGAAAGCATGAATTTGCTTTACACGTTGATTGGATTTGATAAGATATATTCAGACAAGGATTTCCCAATCAAGAATGTAAATCAATCCTTGATTGATAAAGTTTTTCAAGATTCTACAAGTAAGTTTTTGGGAAAGTCGAGTCCAGGAGTTGTAGTAACTCAGTGTGCTCCTATCCCAAAATCCGAAGTTAGAAAGAAATATAGGAATAAAAAATTACAACCACAAAACAATTAACGAAAGCAAAGTCACGTTCACCAAGGAAAGGGAAAAGGCAAACAAAGCCAAAACAAGAAGAAGGTTTAGAAGGTGAACTTCGTGAAATCCCGAGGGACGGATAAAATTGAATCTTTTGAAAACAAATCCAACACAGATTTTGTTATGCAAAAGAAAATTTTGAAAAGAAACAGTCAAAACAACTACACACAACACACAAAATATTGTGATGTAGGACCAAGTACCTCATGATCACGAAGTTCATCATCAAGCTTTTACAATTATGATACTCCGAGGTTTGTTGAGCGGAGATCATGTTTTGAATGCGGTGAGTACGGGCACATTGTCAGAAATTGTCCATATCTCACCAAGGGAAAGGCAAAAGTTGATGCCCCCCATGGCAACAGTTACCATATAAGATCTGTTTCACCAAGACAGGACCCTCGTCTTGTTAAACAACGAGAAAAGAAACAGAAAAAAGTAACAAAGAAAAGAAGTTGAAAAGGCTTTAAAACCAGAGGTTGTCCAAACGCAGTCTCTTAAATCAGATGTTAAAAATGAAAAACAAAAACAGATTTGGAAACTAAAATCGGAAATTGTTTCAAGGGGAGCTACATCAATTCCGAATCATCGGGAGATGGATGTCACAATTCTCGATGATGACGGGTGACCCAAGTCTGTGAAGGCTTGGGTCCCCCTCTCCAACTAATCTCTGAATGAGTGTGCAGGATGTTCCAGGAGGAACTATTGATGGTCTTAGGATTGATGATAGTGGAGCGTCCATGCAAAAGATCGGCGACATAAGGCTCTGAAACATTGTTCTATCCAAGGAGAATATTGTTGCCATTTATGGAGAGAAAGGAAAAAAGAAAAGTAGACAAAAATGTCCGATGAAAGAATGATGGTGAAAGAATGTGGTTGAATGAAGTTGAAAAATTCGACAAGTTGAAAAATGTGCCAAGATTTGATTGTTGAAGGTTTTGATCGGATCAACATGAGAGATTCCAATGAAATGTACGTGTCTGCAGCACGTCTGAAGCTTTTCGAAGATTCATGGATTTTTTCTTCCACAAGAAGTTCAAAGTCCACAAGATGAACGTTTATTATACATTTCTCTTCAGTGTGATTGAAGAAAATGTGATTGTTGAACAAACCAACCGGGTGTGCGGATACCTTGGCATGGATTGATCAACCGCACACTACTTCTAAAGGAGAAAGACGAAGACCTTTGCTCGTGCAAAAGCATGTGGAATACATCATGCATGGATCGACCAATGATGATGTGTACAAGCTTTCCCACATGCTCCATTTGCCACTTACCAGCCGGACCTGAAGGTTTATCATCATGTTGCTGTAAAGAGAATTCTTGGTTCATTGAAGTAGCTGCAAAATCGCCTTGAAATCCACACCGGGTGGACATCCACTTTGAGAGAGCACTCAGATTCCTGGCAATGCACCAAGTAGTTAAAGGATTATGGTTTTGAATTTCTAATCTCTCCTATCTTTGTCGATATTTAAGCTGCTTTATGATTTTCTAACATCTCGTACAACACTCCTTGGCCAGACACATTGATCTCTAATATCACCTCACACGTGATTGTTTTAATGAGAAACTCGTCAATGTTGTTTTGGTCCACACCGATGACCAACGTGCCGACCTTTTTACCAAAGTTTTTGACAAATCACGATTTAACTCTTTATTATTGGTAAACGACAATAAGGTCAAGCAAGAGTAAAACCGACATCGGAAAATCGTTTTTGTAAATATACTTGTATTTTTAATTTATCATAGTTTTTACATTTTAGGGGGAGTAAATCCAAATTTTAAAAATCCAAAAACATCGAAAAATTATCAAAAACACAAAAACAATAGATAAACAAAAATGAGTTTCCTGGCAAGGAAAAGAGAAAATGATAGTACATCAGTGGTCTGTCTAAACCTCTTTAAACCTTAAATGAAAAACGATAAGCAGCTCTATATAAGATGTATCGGTAGACTCACAATCATTTTAAAGTGTGCAGGGTGATATAAACCTAAATCGACTGAAGACTATGTGGGAACCACTCATTGGCATATGGTCTTGGTAACGAAATTTCGTTTAAGAGATTGCCGAGGTTCTAAGATACGTGGTCTTTATGATGTTTATCATCTGGGTATCATACCGAAATATAACGGAGACCAAGTCTAGATCTTCCAGGATACCATAATACAAACGTGTACATATTGCATATGACCTCAATAAGTGATAAACAATCACATGTCCACAAAATAAGTAATAAAAAATCACATTTATCAGGGAGTCAAGTTCGTCTCTTTTCTGTACGTTGTACTGACCTGTTCACGGCCTTGCTCCTGTGCCCTTATGCATATGAAAATCAAGTTCCACATCAATAAGTGATTCTATCACATAGGGCTTGTTTTTAATAAAAAATATGTGAGTATCTCACATTTTCATATACGTCAAAACAGATGATAAATGGTATACTCACCAGTAAGATGAACTCTCGTGCATACCTTGATACGGGAATGTGTGGTGTGTGGATGAACACCGGTCGGTAAGTATAAATCATACACTAATCGTATCCCCTCGCCATGATTACATCCGATATGTTGAGCTTATATGAACAACAATACCGATAATCGTTATAGGATGCTTATCTAAATGTTAACTAACTGAACAACAAGAGCGTTTTGGCGTGACCGTACACTGATATGATTCTCTTACCCTTGAAACTCACAAAAAGAATGTCTGTAAATATTTATTTACTGCTTTCAGTTTCTGCATTTCTGTATATATTTATTTACTGCTTTCCGCCTTTAAATTTGAAATATTCAAAAATACCAAAAAGATTTTAGGTGTGTTTAAATATAAACTTTCTAAAAGTCAAAAAGGTTTTCTTTCTACGTTATCTTTGATTAACCGATGTTGGAACTCGAGTCTTCGTTGGAACTCGAGTCTTCGTTACCTAAAACCTGAACCAAAACATTCTTCGTAAATGGTCAAAATTTGCAAGTTTTGAAAGTTAAAATCTAAAGTTGAACAATTTGTTAAACTTTCAAACTGTCGGACGGTAGTTGATTGAAAAATGGTCACATGTGTGTCGTTTGTTTATGTTAACTATATTCTAAGCGGTTGTTCTCGTTACGCGTTTAGCTTTCTTGTATGCGGCATCAGGACCAGCTAAAAGCAAAGAGAACGTGTTAGAAGACGAGCTTTGGGATGAAGACACGACATGGATGCACTCAAAAGATAAAGATGATCGAGTTGCCGCTGACCTCTCATCAACACCTCAAGGATCTAGTGCTGAAAATGGAGTTTATTTTAAGGGGGAGTTTGTTAACACACTTCCTAAATGAAAGGAGGAGTGTGTTGATACACTTTCTAGTTATGACGCGTGAAGACTTTAAGATCCTCCGACATGATAGACATGGAAGATGAACCCTCACGAGTAGCATCCAAGGGGGAGTTTGTTGATACACTTTGTGGATGCGGCTCGTCTCAGTTCGTCCGTGTTACGGAATGAAGATCACAGCCTGATATCCTCCGTCGAGCTTTCAATCATGTTCTAAATGGTACAAATCTGCATGTTGCAGATCTGTCTGCTTGCTACTGTGTTTGTATCTGTTACGAAAGACCTGCTGTCGACGAAACACCTTCATGATTGACGAAAAACCTCCAAGTTACCTGCTGTTGACCAAATACATGTTATTTGCATGCTTATGACGAAAGACCTGCTTGTCTTTCGTCAGACATGATCTTTCGTCGGCTCCCCAATATCTTTCGTCGGCCATGAGGTTTCGTCGAGATCTTTCGTTGATTCATGATGTTTCGTCGATTGCATCCTGTTTCGTCAACCTGCTCCTCTATATAAGCAGCACAGAAGACATACAAGAGACATAGAACAGAAAGCAAAAGATAACAGTGAGAGAGAGTTTAGTGTGTGTGAATCTTATACGGTGTAATCTTGTAACCTGAACTCTACTCATATATACAAGTGTGTGTGTTAAACATTGAATCTCTGTGTCTCGTGTCTATCTTAATCTCGGTTTGCTTTCTCGGTTGGATTCTACACAACCGGGTTTGTTCGTATACAAGGATTAGGCGACTAGATCCTCCGCTAATGGACCTACAAATATCCAGAACGCATAATTCGAGTTGCGAATGCGATTGCGATACGATGAGCGATAAAGTGATAAAACATGCGATAAACATGGGTTAAACCTCGATAATTAATAGATACTCCACATAATACAACAAAAGCGATAAAGATAAAAGATTTGATTACAAGTCAATGAAGTCAAATCGGTAGTTAAGCAAGGAGTGACATATCACAATTAGCAATCTTTTCTTCCTTTAACTTCGATTATCAATACACAAGTGTAAATCAATGGTCATGATTTGATTAAGATTATGATGTAAATCAATGGCCATGATTTGACAAGTTTTAAACTCATTTTTAGAAAGGAGGAACGAAAAGTATAAAGAAGGGGAGCATTTAGCCCTCCACTTAATTATTTGAAGGTTTTTTTATTTTGGTATTAACACCATCAATTAATCTTCAGTCTTAAAAAAGTAAAGTGGGCCTATTTTTTCAATTAATCTTCGAGTCGAGCTTGGGCTGGTTATGGCTTGACTCACCTACATTTTTATTAAATTGTTCTTAGTCAACTCCATACCAAGTCAAGGCCTTAGTAAAAAAATCAATTTGGCTAGGAGTTCTAGTCGAGTTTGAGCTGGTTATGCCTAAACTCACCAACATGTTTATCAAATTGTTCTTAGTATATATGTAACAGAATATATTTTCACTCTAAACTTCTTTCTTCATCATTACTTATAAAATAATTACAACCACTCAAAAGCCAAAGCAAATGTTAAACCCTTAAATAAGTATTTAAATGTTACATCTATTATAGGAATCAATTACAAGATACACTTAAAATTATAAAATGGTGTATATTTCTGGAAAACGTAAAATCTTAATCAATCATCACAACCAATTATCTAAATTGTCATTAAAACTAATCTTCAAATCATAATCAATCATCACAAGGTTAAGAAAGTTTTAAGCCATTCCAATATACCACGTCAACAAACCGCATTGTTGGGTCCACAACCACCCATAGTTTCATCCTTGGGATTCCAGAAACCACGTCAACAAACCACTGATGCTAACCTCAGCACAGTTTTTTGGCAGCACAAGGCACCCACTCGTCCCAGTATCTGTAGCAGTCAATGATTTCTCAAACAATGGAGTAACCATCTCATTCACACAGTCAAAGAATCATGGCAGGAACCAATTTGTTTGTTACGCATAAATAAAATCATCTATGCTCCAGTTTATGTATAGTTGGTGCTAGTATTTTAAAGAATTGAAAGAACACCGCTTAAAGATGTTATCAAGTTCTTCAACTTTCATTCTGGGTGCATAATGGTCTAGCTTATTCTTCCAACTGGTTACAGTGCCAGGCTTATCGTTACGAGCTTCAACTTGAGCTCGAGCTTTAGTAGAGGACTTACTTGTAGGACCGTGTTTCGTGACCGAAACCGTGATTCTTGTGAGATCGGTTCAAGAGGGGAGAGATTAGAGACGGATAAACAAACTTCTTTGTATTAATCGGTAGTAAAACATTACAAATCGGCCCGATTATATGATAACCGAACTAATACCAAAGGAGTATACATCCGGGGAGAGACCAAGTGGTGATCTCTCCCTGGTGAGGTCTCAAACCTCCTAAAATCTCCAAGTGTTTGAAATGGCAAGGGTTTTCTATTTATAGTCACAACCCTTGTCTTGCAAACACACACGGTCAACCGAATAAACCCTCTCGTTTGACCACTTCAAACGAGCGGGTCTATACACGTTCGGTAGACCGTTTCACTAACTATTACAAATTCAGCGTAAAATAAAACTAATCTATTCGACAAGCATCGGACACAAAATCTGCATCAACAAATTCCCCCTTGTCCGTTGCTGTCGAATGCTGAAAATGCAACTGCAATCGATCTTCAGTCAAGTATTCATCTTCTCTGTGTTACCAAAATTCCCCCTTGACCGATGATCCAGGTAAGTAGTATCTTGATGCTCCTTATAAAACATTTCCCCCTTAAAGTACGCGTATCCGTGTTGGGTGTTGTGCAATTTCCTCAATTGACCGATCTTCCGCTGATCTTCCAATACTCCAACCGGCATTTGATAAGGGTTCCATTCTTTAAGAACTCTATTTCATACAAGCATACTACATTGATAGAGATTTCTGGTGAACTGTCTTCTGTAAACCGTCTTTGTGGAATCGACCAAGTAATGCACTTTAATCTTCAGCATCAACACTCAGGAAAGTCAGCTAGACCAAGTGTATCCCTTGCAAGCTCAACCAGCATGCTTAGTTGAACTACATCCAGATCTCATTGTCTCGCCTTTGTGAAGTTGACCACGTAATGCACTACGGATCTTCAGCATCAGTACTTAGGAAGTCAGCTTGACCAAGTACATCGTTTGCAAGCTTAACGAATTGAGTTACCCCCAGATCCCTTTAAAATCCCAAAGAAACATCAAACCCAAAACCGAATCCTGCAGGTCTTCAGTCTTGAACTATCAGCTTTCATAAAGATTCCCCCAGGTCTTCAGTAAAAAGCGCTTTGAAACAACTGCCGACTTTAGATACCTGTATGTTTCCGTGCAAAACCCTTCACGCTGGCTGGAGAATTAATTAAAATCCTCAAATATGTGTCTGTGCAAAACATTCCACGCCGAACCGTTTGTATCACCAGAAAATCACAAACTCTACCACCTGTGATTGCGTTTAGAAATTTACCGAAGAAATTCAACATTTGAAAAATTTTTATCCCCCCATTTCTTTGGTAAAATCTCTAAACCATAACAGATTCTCTCCACTTCAAAGAAACTGTCATCAATTTCATAGAACAAATTCTCTCCACTGAGTAGAATTTATCTTCAAATGTTCACCAATTCCCTCCACAGAGCGGAACTGTCGTCAATCTTCACTGAACAGATTATCTCCACTGAGCAGAATCTTTCAAACATTCTCGGTTTTTCTAAATATCACGAATGCAATTTTCTTCTTTGCATATTCTAGTTGATAATGAAAGTCCCCTAGCCCCGTAGGATCCGACTTGTATCCCCCCAAAGTTCTGCTAACACCTAATCTGAAAACTTCCATCATAGGCATAACTCTTCGACTTTGTGAACTCGTTAGGACCTATCTTGGCTCTCTAGGTTCCTCCAATCGTTACCAAATGCAAGAATATGACAATAAACAAAATTCTTTCGAGCATGTACGAACACCGATAATCAATCATAAAAATTGACGTGCGGAAGTGAACATACCGTTTTGTTTTTGGCCCATAATAGTCAAGTCACCAAAATTTGACGTTTGCATCAGTAACCGTGACTACCCCACATTTTTTTAAAAATAAATCATTTCATCAAGCTTCATCATCCCGCGCGTTCCCGAACCCGTACGAATCTGATGTTGACATTTAGAAACGCGGTTCAAATAAACTTTGCGAATACCTGACCTCACTTTGCGAACATCCAACCCCACTCATCAATTAAACATATATGAACACATCAGGTGGGCCCCCAATCAACACTCCATGCTCAAACCTCTATGCTCCATGTGCAGCCCAAAAAAAAAACATCTGGTCATTGTAATACACATCGCCCCAACACAATAATTAAAGCCCAAATAAAAGTTGTTATCACATATTAGAAGAATCCAAGACCCAATAAGTCAACAACCCTAAACTTCATGAGCCGTCAATTTCATCTTCCCTCATCCTTGTCTCTTTGCGATACACAACCAGCAAAACCAGACATATTTCTTTCTCCTTATTTTTTTTTTTTTTTGATGAACAGTCAACAATTTTCTTTCTCTGCAACGTCCCCAAATAAAAAAAATTGTGCAGCCGCTAAAACCATCTACCTAACCCTCTTTCCCAATCAATTTCAGCCGACACCATCAATTTTCTCCTTGTCAACTTCTACAATAAACCACAATAGCAGCAATTTCTCTCTCTTTCTGCGATACCAGCCGATAATCAGCCAAGGAGCCGACGAAACAGGTTAGTTAAAGAATTCAGTTCGACGAAACAGATATGTGTTTGTTAAGCGACGAAACACATGTGGATGTCGACGAAACTGAATCGACGAAACAGATTTATGTTGAAATCGACGAAACAAGAATCCTTTTGTGTGTGACGAAACAGAACAGCTTCCTGGTCGACGAAAGTGGAGGTGGTGTTTCGTCATGGGGTCAGTTTCGTCGGGAGTGGGTATGAAGAAACCCTAGTTCTCTTTAACAGCCGCCAAGAACATCAAGAACACAGCCACTGTTAATTTTCCAGATTTGACGAAAATCACACATTTGATGATGAAAACTTGAAAGACATGGTGTAAAACATAAAACATAACCCTCTCATGCATTTCGTGTAAGGTCAGACCCATCCATTCGGGTCAGATCTGGGTTTTTCTTGATTTTCACCATTTTTACATCTTGAACAAAAAGCACAAAAATCACAGATCTAGAGCACATGTGACTTAGCAAACTGTTAGATTTACTAAATCAGGCACCATGGCTCTGATACCAATTGTAGGACCGTGTTTCGTGACCGAAACCGTGATTCTTGTGAGATCGGTTCAAGAGGGGAGAGATTAGAGACGGACAAACAAACTTCTTTGTATTAATCGGTAGTAAAACATTACAAATCGGCCCGATTATATGATAACCGAACTAATACCAAAGGAGTATACATCCGGGGAGAGACCAAGTGGTGATCTCTCCCTGGTGAGGTCTCAAACCTCCTAAAATCTCCAAGTGTTTGAAATGGCAAGGGTTTTCTATTTATAGTCACACCCCTTGTCTTGCAAACACACACGGTCAACCGAATAACCCTCTCGTTTGACCACTTCAAACGAGCGGGTCTATACACGTTCGGTAGACTGTTTCACTAACTATTACAAATTCAGCGTAAAATAAAACTAATCTATTCGACAAGCATCGGACACAAAATCTGCATCAACATTACTTCCACTGGGTTCAAGAGACAGTGGTTGAGGGGTTGATCGAGGTTCTTGAGAACTCTGTATCTGATTAGTTGCCACCAGTGTTTGTTGAACAGCAGCAAGAGGGGTGGGTGTGCGGGTAGACTCTTGCGGGGTTTCTTGAGAACTCGGTATCTGAAACAAAACTACACAAATACGGTGTAAGAAAACATGGTTGTATAGGTTTTTGAGTAAAATGTCCATTTTGTCCTTGAGGTTTGGCCACTTTTGCAACTTCCGTCCAAACGTTTGTTTTTCGGCATCTATATTCAAAAGGTTGAAATCTAGCCATTTTCATCCAACTCGTTAACTCCATCCTTTTTCTCCATTAAATAAGGGGCATTTCTGTCTTTTTAGACATTTTTTATTATAATAAAAAACAATATAAGAAATAAAGATCCACCTCTATTGACTTTCTCCCCACCCAAACCCTTAAATCATCACAAAAATGTCTAGAAAAACGAAAATACCCCTGACTTAACGTTAAAAATGGATGAAATTAACTGGTTGGATGAAAAAGGCAACCGGTCAAACCTTTTGGATCTAGATGCAGAAAAACAAAACTATGGACGAAAGTCGCAAAAATAGCAAAAACTCAGGTAACTTTTTATAATAAAAATTACCTCTTGAAATAAGGCTTATGTAATCTTCCATCAGCTTATCAAGTGTGGCTTTCATGCCAATGTCATCAAGAGAAACACCGTATCCATTCCCTGTATTCAGGCGCAAGATGCTAGAGTCCGTGTTGCGGGCCCATGCATCGAAATGTTTCACCTAAGCAATCGCAGTTTTATTAAAAAACATATAATCAAAAGTTCCTGATCACAATATGGTAGTGTTTTCAGACCCGGACTGGCGGGTCGAACAGGTTTTTAGAAGGGTTGGACCGGATTTTTTTTGTATATTTTTTCATATTTAACCCTATTAAATTTTATAATATTTATGACACCTTCCGGTTCTTACTTCCGGTCCGACCGGTCAAACCATTGAACCGGTAAGGAGACCGGTTCGACGTCCGATCTGGTTCTAAAAATATTGCAATTTGGTTAATAATTTAACAACCTCGTGTATTAACTTTTCACAGAAATTCAGATTCAGCATGTTAAATGTATAGACTCCCGGTACGGGTTCAGACATTATGCTTCTAATACTTGTTACGAGATCCTTTCCCTTGGCTTTGAAGGCCTCTAAAAATGTCAGCTGGAAGAATATTTTAGGATTCAACGTATATGGGTCTCGGAATATACGCTGAAACAATTATACAAAAAAAAATCAAATCAAATAATATACTGACATTTATATGCATACGGACGCATAATGCACTTGTGTAAACTGTTGAATTTTACCTGATAATCGGATGCAATTTTTTGCCTGTATTTTTCAAGCCTCTGCCGCTGTTGAAATTGAAGCAAAAAAAAATTATAAAAATCAGTAGTGTGTTTAGAGAGAGAAAGTAGAGAGAGAGTAAACGTTCACTATGATTTGATTAATTACAAAAGGAGTGATTACAACAAGATACATAATCTAACAAACTAACTAGCTAGTAGCTAACTAACAAAGTCAATCAAGTCAAGACTAGCTAATAATTATGATTAAAAAATTAACTGAAAACAGTAAAGATAATCAAGATTAAACAATTTAACATTAAAGCACATTTGTTGACTCTTAACTCACAACTAACTTGACAACTGTTATTAATTTACCATTAAAAGGCCAGATTGAAACTGATCAATCAGAAGTCATGTTTACTGCAAAATTTGAAGATGATTGATTATCAATCTAGATGCATTTTAACATTCCAGAATCTAATCAATTTCAGTAATTCAAGAATTTAAGCACAGATTACATAGTTTTGCAACACTTGATTGTATGATTGGCTAACATATAGTTATGCATACCAATATTGCATCTTGTGGTCCACAACCATTGCATTTAATTTTTTCGCCTTCTAATGTTGTATACCAGTACATGGATACTGGGCACAGGCGATGGAATTTCTGTTGGTGCACTTGTGTCTGTACTTTGTCTGTATTCGGTCTGTATGTAACGATGTCCTGATTTGTGTTGTAAGTTGACCAAGTCAACCATCCTCCGGTTTGACTTGGACAACAGTTTGTATATTGAAAGATGTTTTGATCGAAGGATGATGTAGAGATCGAAGGATAATTTGGATCCTTCGATCTCATCGAAAGATATGCTTCGAATGATAGACCTCGAAAGACTATCCTTCGAGGTCCTTGCTAATCCTTCGAAAGCATTGTATCCGAAAGATGATCCTTCGGACCATCCTTCGGATCCTTCGATCTGGCATCATGGGCTGGGTATATATATACCCATGCAATGTATGTGTGAGTGAGTTCTGCCATTTGCACATCCGAGAGATAGAGAGTGTTGAGAGCATTCTGTCCAGAACTCACACACACACTTAGAGAGTTTATAGAACACTTCTGTAAACATTGAGCTTGTAACCGAACCCTCATTGCATTAATACAAGTTGTGTTAATCGGTGAACTTGTGTGTTTGTTTCTCTACTTGCTACTAACTCGGTTTGCTTGCTAGCTTGGATTCCGCACTCGCTAGTAGGTTTGTATAACAAGGTTTAGGTTCGTAATCCTCCGCGAAAAGGGACCTACAAGTGGTATCAGAGCTAAGGCTCTTTACCTTGTTTAAAACCGGGTTTTTACAAGTTTTGGTGTGTTGAAACACTTGGTTTTGCACCTGTTTTTACTTGGTTTCTTGCATTTTCTTTGAGTAAAAACGTGTCTAATCTAACCGGGAGTGTTTAAAGTGGGGTTGGGTAACTTGAAAAATTGTTTTAAGTGATTTTGAATTTTCCGGCTATATTCCGGTTCAAAATTCCGGTGACTGGTGTTGAAGATAAGGTTGTCATTTTTGGCAAACTTTTTTGGCAAACTTTCAAAGTTGGTGGTGATAGGACAGCCTGCACATACCATCTTGCCGAAAGTTGACCTACCAACCTGTCACCTTTTCACCAACCTTTCACATCAGATCAGTTTGTGTCAGAAGTCTCGAAGGATATCTTTCGATATCGAAAGATCATCTTTCGATCAAGAAAGGGTCGAAAGATTACTATCCTTCGATTCATCTTTCAAAGTTTGAATTATATCCTTCGAGAAAGGAATCTTTTCGAAAGACTAGTGTCCGAAAGATTAGGATCCTTCGTATTGGTGAATCTTTCGAGATCTGTTGTTCGAAAGATAAGGATTTAACACGAAAGATAAGGATCTTTCAAAAGGGAATCTTTCGTGTTCTTGAGTCTTTCGAGATCATTGTTCGAGAGTCAACAGTAATCTTTCGAATACTGTTGATCCTTCGAACAAGGTTATATCTTTCGATTGTGGTCTGTTTATTGTTAACAAGTTTCTGTGATTTCAGATCTTTCGACCAGGATCTTTCGTTTGTGTTATCTTTCGGATCATTCTTACTTAGCATTTATTTTGCTTATCTATCATGAATCCGAGTTGGTGGGGAAGTCCGGCTCCAGACAGTGGAAAATACATGAATACCAGTCAATCTCCATCATGGGCCGAATCTCCGGTATCTACATCCTCACAAACAAATGCCACTCCAGCTGGTCAATGGGCGTTTGTTTCAAATCAAACTCCGAGTATTCAAAGTCTTCTACTAAGCGAAAGTGAAACCGGAAGTTTGAACAGGCCTCCAAAGTTGATGCATCTTAATGAATATCCGGGATGGGTTGATCGTTTCCATACATACATTCTTGGTCAAAATACAGAGTTATGGTTGCGGTTCACTACGGAATTCGATCAAACTATCGAGGTTGCTGCTTCTTCGACAGCTACTTTTGCCGATCTTCCTGATGATCAAAAGAAGACGTATGACTTAGAAAAGAAAGCATACGCTATTCTCACTCAAGCACTGAGCAAGGATATTTATCATCAGTTCGTCAGTTTCAAGACTACGAAGAAGCTGTGGGATGCATTGAAGACAAGAGGAGTTGGTAATGAAGCCACACGTCAACTACGACGAGATCTACTGAAGAAAGAATTCGATGGCTTCACATGTATGGATAAGGAGTCCTTGGGAGATATGACAAGCCGTTTCTATCACCTGCTTACTGAGCTGACAAACTTTGAAGTCACAACGACTCCAACAGAGGTGGTAAAGAAGTTTGCCGATGCATTGCCTCCTCAATGGAATAACTTCCTGGAAATCTTGAAGTACAACGGAACGTTGAAAACTACAAATATCAACGATTTCGTGCAGCTTCTGGAGAACAAGGATCAGGAAGAAACGTTGAAGGCAAAGAGAGTTGCAGTGCCACAGAATCCAGAGATGTATTATGGCACCTCCACTACTTCATCTGCAAAAACCGGTTCACATGCTCCACTTCAAACGGCGTTTGTCACAAGCACGGATATGTATGGCAATCCAGTGCAAGTTCCTGTAAAGCCGCCTCCAACTACAGACCTGTATGGAAATCCAATACAACCACCTCCTCCTCCTGCTCAACAACCTCAATATGCGTGTTATGGAGGAACATCATCTGCTGCAGGTCAACAATCAAAGTCAAGTACAGTACAGCTCGACACGTCAAGCTTCTCTAAAATCAGTGTAGAAGTAGCTAAGGAACACATGGAGCTGCTTAACACTGTAGTGAGCGCGTACTGTGGGTTGATAGAAGGTCAGATTGGAAACATTAATCTGACACAAGAAGATTACAGGCAGATTGATAAGGAAGAGATGGACTTGATGGATATCAAGTGGGCCTTTGCGAGTGCAGTGAGAAGAGCAAAGGATTGGATGGAAAGTACTGGCAGAACCAGCTTGGAAAGTAAGCGAGACACCAAGTATGGGTTCGATAAGCAGGCTGTTAAGTGCTTCAACTGTGGTGAACGGGGCCATTTTAAAAGGGAATGTACAAAGCCAGCACAGCACGGGAATCAAAATCCCTTCAGAAACCGAGGCAACCAGCAGAATCAGAACAGAAACACTGAACGTTCATTGGTGCCTGCAAATAACCAAACCAACCGAGCACTTGCAGTTCAGGTGGATGAAGGTTGTGACTGGTCAATCCAGTTGGGTGGTGATGCTCCTGATGAAACAGCATGTTTTGCTCAGATTGTGAAAGAGTTGGTTCACACCAGTGGTAGAGAATCTTCTGCCAGTGGTGGTGAATCGTCTGAAGATGAAGACTCTTCTGGTTATAGCAGGAGTGCTGATGAAGAATCATCCAATTCTGGTGATGATTATGTGGGTGAGACATCGAATGCAGCAATCGATGCAGATATTGATGAACTCTTGGAGGAAGCCGCAGCAGAAACTCAAAGAAGATCTATTCTGGTGGATCAAGCTGCTTATACTTCGTCTTCTCTCCATTCAGCCTTTATGGCTAATGTCGACGGTTCATCAAGTCAGGTATGTGTCGATGAACCCACTGCTGTTAATTGCGATGAATGTGCTAGGTTGCATGCTAGATGTGCTGATCTGGAGAAAAGTATGTCTGAGTTGCAAGGCAAACATGATGCTTTACAAGCTAGTTTGTTTGACTTGCAAGACAAACATACTACTGTGAATGAGAATTTGAGTGACTTGCAAAGTAAGCATGACGCTTTGCAAGAAAAGTATGATGTGACCTTTCTCCACAATCAGAAATTGACTGTGGATCTCTCAAAATGCACAGAAGCCAACATGTTTCATGAAAACCATGAAAAAGAATTTAAGTCAATGATTGAAACATTAAAGAAAGATAAAACTGAATTGACAAAAATGGTTTCAAGAAAACAGACGGACATTAATTTGTATATCTCTCGTCTTGAAACAATGCAAAAAGAGATGGCTTGTGTGAAAACCGAAAGTGATGCGATCCGACTCAAGCTAGACAGTTATTTGAGCTCTAGCTATGTGTTAGATCACATCATTGATGTTCAGAAGGAAAAGAGAGATGTCACATGCATAGGCTACAAGAAGTGTCCACCACCAGTGAGACATAACTATGACGCCATGCCTGATGAAGAGGACAGGGTTTTCTTTGAACCTTCTGTGCCTCTAGATGTTAAGGAGTTTGCTGCAGGACTTGGATACCAAAAGGAAGTATCCTCAGATTCAGATGTGTCAGCAGATACATTTGTGAGTGCTGAACAGAATCAAGATCCTCCAGTTGTGATTGAGGATGCTGATTCGTCTGATGATGAATCTGACGATACTGTCCCAGCAAAGTCTGATGCGGTAGCCCAAACTGAGGACATACCTCTTGAGAATCACATTCTATGTGATCCCCCTGTACAACCCGCTAAGACTATTGCAACTGAGTCCTCATCTGCAGGAGAGCCGGAGAGTGTGAATTTGCTGTACACTCTAGTTGGTGATGATAAAATTTACTCAGACAAAGATTTTCCCATTAAGAATGTTAATCAATCCTTAATCTGCAAAGTCTTTGAGAATTCGACGAGTAAGTTCTTGGGAAAGGCAGGACCTAAAGTTACAGTTACACAGTGTCCTCCAATTCCAAAGGCTGAAATTCGAAAACAATTTGGTAACAAGAAATTACCAACAGTGCCAACACAGCAAAATCACACCAAACCCAAAGGTAAAACACCGGCTCAAGCTAACAAGAAGCCGAACCAAAAGAAGAGGAAGAATGTTAACTTTGTGAAATCGACGGGAACAGACAAAATTGAAAAGTTTGAAAATCAATCTAACTTAGATTTTGTCAAGAAAGCTATTGTCGAGAAAAGAAATGAACCAAGCAGTTCAAAACCTAGTACCTCGGGTTCACAAAGTTCAACATCATCGGCTAGACGATCACATGATTCTTCGGGGTTTGTAGAACGAAGATCATGTTTTGAATGTGGAACCATTGGACATATTATTCGTAATTGTCCATATCTTCATAAGCAAAAAGGAAAGGTTGATGATCCCCGTGGCAAAGCTGACCGTAAGCCAACTGTTTCCACAAAACAAGATCCCCGCCTTGTAAAAGAAAGGGAAAAGAAACAGAAACGCCAACAGGTCAAAAAGATAGAAAAAGCGATTAAAACCGATACGGTTCAAAAACAATCTGTTGTTGTAAAACCAGAAAATTCTAAAACTTCAAATCATCAAGAAGTTAAAATTTTAAAGAAAAACACTGGTGAAACCAAACAGACTTGGAAACCAAAAACGGTTGTTGAATCAGGGGGACCATCACAATTCACCAACCATCAAAGACAAGAAGTTATTGTCATTGATGAAAATGGAAGACCCAAGACCACAATGGCTTGGGTCCCCATCTCCAACTAATTTATTTGAGTTCATGTGCAGGGTGCTTCAGGAGGAACTATCAGTAGTCATTGGATTGTTGATAGTGGGGCATCCAGGCACATGACGGGCGACATGAAGCTTCTCTACGACGTTAAATCTATTAGAGGAGGTTATGTTGCTTTTGCTGGAGATAAAGGTGGATATATAACGGGTGAAGGAATGATATCTAACGGGATTGTCAGCTTTGACAAGATCAATTTTGTGCAACAACTTGATCACAATCTTCTTAGTGTTTCTCAAATTTGTGACAAGAAGTTCTCAGTACACTTTGATGCTAATGGATGTTATGTGCTGAAACCCGGCTTTAAAATTCCAAAAGAATGGATTCTCTTGTCGGCTCCAAGGATAAATGATTTGTACGTCCTTGACATGAGCCAGGCTATTACTACGTCTGCACAAGCAACATGTTTCGTTTCCAAAGCCACAGAAAAAGACACTATCTCTTGGCACAGACGAATGGGTCACATTCACTTACGCAAAATGAATCATTTGGTTTCAAATGAATTGGTGAATGGTGTTCCCCTCAAAAATTTCCATCTTCAAGACGTCTGTGTTTCGTGCCAGAAAGGAAAGCAAACAAAGAAGAAGCACCCTATAAAGAAGATCAACACAGTGGCAGTTCCTCTTGAACGTTTGCACATGGATTTGTTCGGTCCTGTCAAGCACAAGAGTATTCGGGGTGATCAATACTGCCTCGTGGTTACTGATGATTATTCAAGATTTTCTTGGGTTGCGTTCATGGCACACAAGAGTGAAACCTTTGGTATTATCAAAAACTTGATCATTCAGATTGAGAATTTGTATAAGTTGAAGGTTAGGCGGATACGTAGCGACAATGGTACTGAATTTAAGAATCATTCCATGGCGGAGTTCTGCACTTCAAAGGGTATTCTTCATGAGTTTAGTGCAGCTTATACTCCTCAACAGAATGGTGTCGCTGAACGTAAAAACCGCACATTGATCGAGACTGCTAGGACAATGTTGGTAGAGTCGCAGCTACCCATTCCATTCTGGACTGAAGCTGTGGCCTCTGCATGTTATACATTGAACCGAGTCCTTACAGTCAAAAGGCACAACAAGACCTGCTTTGAGCTTCTTCAAAAACGGAAACCAGATTTGTCTTATCTAGAACCGTTTGGAGCTCCATGCACAATCATCGATCCTAATGGAAAGTTTGGGGCAAGAGCAATTGATGGATACTTTCTTGGGTATGCCACCCCTAACTTACGAGTCTGGAATCTAGAGACTAAAAGGGTCGAGGAATGGTCTGAGGTCAGAGTACAAAGGCACACCTTGCCAGTCAAAAATCCGGGTCAACCTTGGATGTTTGAGTACGATGACTTCTTCAATTCGATCAATGTTGAAGCCGTTGAAGAAAATGCTGCGGCTAGGATGTTTTTCGAGAGTGACAATGCAACAGTTTCACCGGTGGTTCGTCCAATTCTTGTTAATCAAGAACCATCTTCTTCGGTGAACAATAATACTCTCAACAATGAGGATTTTCATGATGCAAACGAATTGAACGAATCTTCAGAGGATGATGAATTTCTAGATGCAGATCAAGAAGCTCCTACAACAGCAGTTCATGGTACTTCAGAGGGTACTCCTCCAGTGGATACACATAGAACAGCTGAGACTACTGCATCATCCTCTTCGTCAATTCCGGGTCTTGAATTGGTTGTTGATCTTAATCTTAACAACCTGGGTATAAATGTTCCAGTTCCAAATAATCCAGAAACAAGGATTCATAATACCCATCCTCAACAACACATCATTGGAAATGTGCAAAGTGGCGTACAAACAAGAAACATGTTGCGAAACAACAACAATGCAGGCTTGTATGCAGCTATTCGAGAATCCGGGCAACAAAACGATTGGTCCTTCGCGTGTTATGTCTCACAAGAAGAACCAAGAACGTGGAAAGAAGCCTTGAAAGATAATGCTTGGGTTGAAGCAATGCAGGAAGAACTGCAACAATTCCAGAAGCTGGGTGTCTGGAAACTCGTAGAGAAACCTGCTGGATACAAGAAGATTGGTACCCGTTGGGTTTTCAAATGCAAAAAGGATGACCGCGGAGTTGTTATCCGAAACAAAGCACGTTTAGTCGTTCAGGGTTTTCGTCAGATTGAAGGGATCGACTACAACGAAGTCTATGCACCTGTTGCACGTCTCGAAGCAATTCGAATCTTTCTAGCCTATGCGTCCTTCAAAGGATTCAAGGTCTATCAGATGGACGTGAAAAGTGCATTTTTACATGGTGTGGTTGAAGAAGAGGTGTACGTCGAACAGCCTCCAGGTTTTGAAGATCCTATCCATCCCGATCGGGTTTGGTTGCTCAACAAAGCTCTTTATGGTCTTCATCAAGCACCACGAGCTTGGTATGCAACCTTATCACACTATCTGCTGGAGAACGGTTTTCGCAGAGGTCTTATCGACTGTACTCTTTTCATCAAGGAACAAGATGGAGATCTTCTTCTGGTACAGGTATACGTTGATGACATTATTTTTGGTTCTACTAATGATGTCTTGTGTAGGGAATTCGAGCGCATTATGCAGGATAAATTCGAGATGAGTGCTATGGGGGAAATGACTTTCTTCTTGGGCCTACAAGTACAACAAACGGAGTCTGGGATATTCATCCATCAGACTAAATATGTTGGTGACATCTTGAGCCGGTTCCAGATGTCTGATGCAACGCCCATTGGTACCCCATTGCCAACTAATCACGGAATTACTCCAGACTTGAAGGGAGAAGCTGTTAGCCCTTCTATCTATCGCGCCATGATCGGATCTCTCATGTACCTCACAGCATCAAGGCCAGACATAATGTACCCAACGTGTCTGCTTGCCAGATATCAAGTTAACCCGAAGGCCTCACATCTTGCTGCTGTTAAAAGGATTTTTCGTTATTTGAAGGCGTACCCTGACACCGGTCTGTGGTACCCTAGGGATAATAACTTTGAATTGGTAGCTTTCAGTGATTCTGATTTTGGCGGATGCAAAATCGACGGTAAATCCACAACGGCTGGATGTCAGTTTTTAGGAAATCGCCTAGTTACATGGCAATGCAAGAAGCAGACGTGTGTCGCTACATCAACATGCGAAGCTGAATACATTGCTGCCTCAAGTTGTTGCTCCCAAGTTCTTTGGATCCAACAACAAATGCGGGACTACGGTTTTGAATTCCTAACTACTCCTATTTACGTTGATAATTCTGCTGCTTTAGATATCACTAGAAATCCTGTGCAGCATTCAAAGACCAAACACATCGAAATCAAATATCACTTCATACGTGATTGCTTTGAGAAAAGGCTAATCGATGTTGTTAAGGTCCACACCGATGACCAACGTGCCGACTTATTTACCAAAGCCTTTGACAAATCAAGATTTGACTTTTTATTATTGGTAAACGGCATTAAGGTCAAGCAAGAGTAAAACCAACATCGGAAAATCATTTTTGTAAATATCTTTGTGTGTTTTTAAATTTATCTTAGTTTATTGATTTTAGGGGGAGTAAATCCAAAAATCAGAAAATCCAAAAACATCGAAAAATTTCAAAAACACAAAAACAATAGAAAAACAAAAATGAGTTTCCTGGCGAGCAAAAGAGAAAGTGATAGTACATCAGTGGTCTATCCAAACCTCTTTAAACCTTAAATGCAAAACGATAAGCAACTCTATATAAGATGTATCGGTAGGCTCACAATCATTTTAAAGTGTGCAGGGTGATATAAATCTTAATCGACTGAAGATCAGGTGGGAACCATTCATTGGCATATGGTCTTAGTACCGAAATTTCGTTTGATAGATTGCCGAGGTTCTGAGATATTCGGTCTTTATGCTGCTTATCATCTGGGTATCATGGTTGTATCTTTTACCGAAAAATAACAGGGACGCAAGTCTAGATCTTCCATGATACTATACATACGTGTACATATTGCATACTGCATTCGACCTCAATAAGTGATAAACAATCACATGTCCAAATCAAATAAGTGATAAAATATCACATTTATCCGGGTGTCAAGTTCGTCTCTCTGCTGTACGGAAGTACTGACCTGTTCACGGACTTGCACCTGTGCCCTCATGCATATGAAAATCAAGTTCCTCATCAATAAGTGATTATATCACATAGGGCTTGTTTTCAAATCAAAATAAGTGAGTATCTCACATTTTATACGGTCAAACAGATGATAATCGGTATACTCACCGGTAAGATGAACTCTCGTGCATACCTTGATACGGGAATGTGTCGTGATGTGGATGAACACCGGTCGGTAAGTATAAATCATACCTTAACGTATCCCCTCGCCATGATTACATCTGATAAGTTGAGTTTAAGTGGACAACAATACCGATAATTGTTATAGGATGCTTATCTTAATGTTAACTAACTGAACAACAAGAGTGTTTTGGCATGACCGTACACTGATATGATTCTCTTACCCTCGAAACTCACAAAAAGAATGTCTGTATATATTTATTTACTGCTTAACTTTTATTATTTCTTTTAAACAGTTTCGTCGTTTGGTGCATATCAGCACGACATTAGCGGTGATGTCGTTTGATAACACTCAAAGGATTTTAAATTGTTGTCTTTTAATTTCAAAAATACCAAAAAGATTTTAGGGTTGTTTTAATATAAACTTTATAAAAGCCAAAAAGATTTTATTTCTGCTTTATTTTCGATCGTACGATGTTGGAGCTCAAGTCTTCGTTACCTGAAACCTGACTGAAAACCGAATTGACTAAATCTTCATAAACGGTCAAAAATTTGCATGTTTGAAAGTTAAAAAGCTAAAATTGATAAATTTATTAAACTTTCAAACTGTCGGACGGTGTTTGTTTATGACATGGTCATTCGTGTGTCATTTGTGTATACTATATTCCAAGCAGTTGTTCTCATTACGTGTTTAGATTTCTTGCATGTGCAGATTCTAAAGGCTAGGAGAACATGGTCGATGACAAGCATTGGAATGAAGACACGACGAGAAGGCGCTCAAAAGATGAAGATGATCGAGTTGCCGCTGGTCATCATCAACACCACAAGGATCTCACTTCATAAAGATAAAGTCCTTTCACGAGCATAACTCAAGGGGGAGCTTATGTTAAGGGGGAGTTTGTTAACACACTTCCTACATGATCCGGGTAGTTTGTTGATACACTCTCTGCTTTCAAGACGTGAAGACTTTGAAGATCCTCCGACATTGAAGACTTGAAAGGACATCAGAGTTTTGATAACTCGAAGACCAAAGACCGTCGAAGTTCAAGACGAGTCTGCAACTATAGAAGATAAAGACAAAGCTACAGCCAAGGGGGAGTTTGTTGGTGCACTTGTGTCTGTACTTTGTCTGTATTCGGTCTGTATGTAACAATGTCCTGATTTGTGTTGTAAGTTGACCAAGTCAACCATCCTCCGGTTTGACTTGGACAACAGTTTGTATATTGAAAGATGTTCTGATCGAAGGATGATGTAGAGATCGAAGGATAATTTGGATCCTTCGATCTCATCGAAAGATATGCTTCGAATGATAGACCTCGAAAGACTATCCTTCGAGGTCCTTGCTAATCCTTCGAAAGCATTGTATCCGAAAGATGATCCTTCGGACCATCCTTCGGATCCTTCGATCTGGCATCATGGGCTGGGTATATATATACCCATGCAATGTATGTGTGAGTTAGTTCTGCCATTTTGCACATCCGAGAGATAGAGAGTGTTGAGAGCATTCTGTCCAGAACTCACACACACACTTAGAGAGTTTATAGAACACTTCTGTAAACATTGAGCTTGTAACCGAACCCTCATTGCATTAATACAAGTTGTGTTAATCGGTGAACTTGTGTGTTTGTTTCTCTACTTGCTACTAACTCGGTTTGCTTGCTAGCTTGGATTCCGCACTCGCTAGTAGGTTTGTATAACAAGGTTTAGGTTCGTAATCCTCCGCGAAAAGGGACCTACAATTTCTGTATGGAAAATGAGTGTTTTTCAATAATAATAATAATAGTAGTAGTAGTAATAATAATAATAATAATAATAATAATAATAATAATAATAATAATAATAATAATAATAATAATAATAATAATAATAATAATAATAATAATAATAATAATAATAATAATAATAAAGGTACTCCCTTTATTCTTATGATAAAATATAGTACAACGTCGTACGAAGGACTAAATATATAAATTGAACACTACATAAATGTAAACATATTCAAAGCAGTGTCTTCAACGGAAATTAAGAAGCTCCGTTGTAGACACATTTTAGCTTGTTACCAAGCTCTCATCAAGAAGAACAAAACCCAAAATAATCAATTATATAACACATAGAAAAGTACCATTATTTGCATACAGATTCAGTAAAACTGTAAAAGTATAACTTTCACTCATTTTCTAACATTTTTCTTTTATAGAAATTAACGTCAATTATAGAGTTTGTATATTTAACCCATTATATCTATAAATGGATTAGAAATAAGTTTTAGCTCTACAATCAATATAGTTAACATCAAAAACCTTTTAAAGATATATAACCAATAAAACCTTAAGTGAAAACGGACCCATTATTTGATGGAATGGTTCTGAAATGCGACCAAAAGTTGTAGGTCCCTTTTCTCGGAGGATCGAGAACAAACCTAAACCTTGTTATACTAACCCACTAGCAAGTGCGGAATCCAAGCTAATAGGCAAACCGGGATGAAGCAAGTAGAGAAACAAGCACACAAGATTTCACCGATTAACACCACTGTATTAATACGTATGAAGGTTTACGGTTACAAGCACAATGTTTACAAAACCAAAGATGTAAACTCTCAAGTGTGTGTGTGTGTTTCCAGCAGAGTGCTCTCAGGCTCTCTATCTCTTGTCTGTGTGCATCTACCTTTCACACTACACTGCATGGGTATATATATACCCAGCTCATGATGCCTGGTCGAAGGATCCGATAGATGGTCCGAAGGATCATCTTTCGGATAGAAAGCTTTCGAAGGATTAGCAAGGACCTCGAAAGATCACCTTTCGAGGTCTATTGTTCGAAGCCTATCTTTCGATCACCTCGAAGGATCAACAGAATCCTTCGAGTCTATCCTTCGACATCGACACACATATCAAACATATGTTAACTGTTGGCCAAGTCAAACTAGGAGGATAGTTGACTTGGTCAACTTACAGACTAACTTAGGACATCGTTTACATACAGACCGAATACAGACAAAGTACAGACACAAGTGCACCAACAAACTCCCCCTTGGCTGTAGCTTTGTCTTTATCTTCTATGGTTGAAGCCTCGTCTTGAACTTTGACGGTCTTTGGTCTTCGAGTTATCAAAAACTCTGATGTCCTTTCAAGTCTTCAATGTCGGAGGATCTTCAAAGTCTTCACGTCTTGAAAGCAGAGAGTGTATCAACAAACTACCCGTATCATGTAGGAAGTGTGTTGACAAACTCCCCCTTAACATAAGCTCCCCCTTGAGTTATGCTCGTGAAATACTTTAACTTTATGAAGTGAGATCCTTGTGGTGTTGATGATGGCCAGCGGCAACTCGATCATATTCCTCTTTTGAGCGCCTTCTCGTCGTGTCTTCATTCCAAAGCTTGTCATCGACCATGTTCTCCTAGCCTTTAGAATCTGCACATGCAAGAAATCTAAACGCGTAATGAGAACAACTGCTTGGAACATAGCATAAACAAATGACACACGAATGACCATGTCACAATCAAACACCGTCCGACAGTTTGAAAGTTTAACAAATTTGTCAATTTTAAATCGTTAACTTTCAAAACATGCAAATTTCGACCGTTTATGAAGATTTAGTCAGTTTGGTTTTCGTTCAGGTTTCAGGCAACGAAGACTTGAGCTCCAACATCGTACGATCGAAAATAAAGTAGAAGTAAAATCTTTTTGGCTTTTATAAAGTTTAAATTAAAACAAGCCTAAAATCTTTTTGGAATTTTTTTTGAAATTAAAAGATAACAATTTAAAATCCTTTGAGTGTTATCAAACGACATCACCGCTAATGTCGTGCTGATATGCACCAAACGACAAAACTGTTTAAAAGAAGAACAATAAAGGTTAAGCAGTAAATAAATATATACAAACATTCTTTTTGCGAGTTTCGAGGGTAAGAGAATCATATCAATGTACGGTCATGCCAAAACACTCTTGTTGTTCAGTTAGTTAACATTAAGATAAGCATCCTATAGCAATTATCGGTATTGTTGTCCACTTAAGCTCAACTTATCAGATGTAATCATGTTTAGAGGATACGTTAATGTATGATTTATACTTACCGACCGGTGTTCATCCACATCACGACACATTCCCGTATCAAGGTATGCACGAGAGTTCATCTTACCGGTGAGTATACCGATTATCATCTGTTTGACCGTATAAATTGTGAGATACTCACTTATTTTGATTTGAAAACAAGTCCTATGTGATATAATCACTTATTGATGAGGAACTTGATTTTCGTATGCATGAGGGCACAGGTGCAAGTCCGTGAACAGGTCAGTACTTCCGTACAGCAGAGAGACGAACTTGACACCCGGATAAATGTGATATTTTATCACTTATTTGATTTGGACATGTGATTGTTTATCACTTATTGAGGTCGAATGCAGTATGTAATATGTACACGTATGTATGGTATCATGGAAGATCTAGACTTGCGTCCCCGTTATTTTTCGGTAAAAGATACAACCATGATACCCAGATGATAAGCAGCATAAAGACCGAATATCTCAGAACCTCGGCAATCTATCAAACGAAATTTCGGTACTAAGACCATATGCCAATGAATGGTTCCCACCTGGTCTCCAGTCGATTAAGATTTATATCACCCTGCACACTTTAAAATGATTGTGAGCCTACCGATACATCTTATATAGAGCTGCTTATCGTTCTTCATTTAAGGTTTAAAGAGATTTGGATAGACCACTGATGTACTATCATTTTCTCTTTTGCTCTCCAGGAAACTCATTTTTGTTTTTCTATTGTTTTTGTGTTTTTGAAATTTTTCGATGTTTTTGGATTTTCAGATTTTCGGATTTACTCCCCCTAAAATCAATAAACTAAGATAAATTTAAAAACACACAAAGATATTTACAAAAATGATTTTCCGATGTTGGTTTACTCTTGCTTGACCTTAATGCCGTTTACCAATAATAAGAAGTCAAATCTAGATTTGTCAAAAGCTTTGGTAAATAAGTCGGCACGTTGGTCATCGGTGTGGACCTTAACAACATCGATTAGCCTTTTCTCAAAGCAATCACGTATGAAGTGATATTTGATTTCGATGTGTTTGGTCTTTGAATGCTGCACAGGATTTTTAGTGATATCTAAAGCAGCAGAATTATCAACGTATATAGGAGTAGTTAGGAATTCAAAACCGTAGTCCCGCAATTGTTGTTGGATCCAAAGAACTTGTGAACAACAACTTGAGGCAGCAATGTATTCAGCTTCGCATGTTGATGTAGCTACACACGTCTGCTTCTTGCACTGCCATGTGACTAGGCGATTTCCTAAAAACTGACATCCAGCCGTTGTGGATTTGCCGTCGATTTTACATCCGCCAAAATCAGAATCACTGAATGCGACCAAGTCAAAGGTATTATCCCTAGGATACCACAGACCGGTGTCTGGATAAGCCTTCAAATAACGAAAAATCCTTTTGACAGCCGCAAGATGTGAGGCCTTCGGGTTGACTTGATATCTGGCAAGTAGGCACGTTGGGTACATTATATCTGGCCTTGATGCTGTGAGGTACATAAGGGATCCGATCATCGCGCGATAGTATGAAGGGCTAACAGGTTCACCCTTCAAGTCAGGAGTGCTCTCAGGCTCTCTATCTCTTGTCTGTGTGCATCTACCTTTCACACTACACTGCATGGGTATATATATACCCAGCTCATGATGCCTGGTCGAAGGATCCGATAGATGGTCCGAAGGATCATCTTTCGGATAGAAAGCTTTCGAAGGATTAGCAAGGACCTCGAAAGATCACCTTTCGAGGTCTATTGTTCGAAGCCTATCTTTCGATCACCTCGAAGGATCAACAGAATCCTTCGAGACCTTAACAACATCGATTAGCCTTTTCTCAAAGCAATCACGTATGAAGTGATATTTGATTTCGATGTGTTTGGTCTTTGAATGCTGCACAGGATTTTTAGTGATATCTAAAGCAGCAGAATTATCAACGTATATAGGAGTAGTTAGGAATTCAAAAGCGTAGTCCCGCAATTGTTGTTGGATCCAAAGAACTTGTGAACAACAACTTGAGGCAGCAATGTATTCAGCTTCGCATGTTGATGTAGCTACACACGTCTGCTTCTTGCACTGCCATGTGACTAGGCGATTTCCTAAAAACTGACATCCAGCCGTTGTGGATTTGCCGTCGATTTTACATCCGCCAAAATCAGAATCACTGAATGCGACCAAGTCAAAGGTATTATCCCTAGGATACCACAGACCGGTGTCTGGATAAGCCTTCAAATAACGAAAAATCCTTTTGACAGCCGCAAGATGTGAGGCCTTCGGGTTGACTTGATATCTGGCAAGTAGGCACGTTGGGTACATTATATCTGGCCTTGATGCTGTGAGGTACATAAGGGATCCGATCATCGCGCGATAGTACGAAGGGCTAACAGGTTCACCCTTCAAGTCTTGAGTGCTCTCAGGCTCTCTATCTCTTGTCTGTGTGCATCTACCTTTCACACTACACTGCATGGGTATATATATACCCAGCTCATGATGCCTGGTCGAAGGATCCGATAGATGGTCCGAAGGATCATCTTTCGGATAGAAAGCTTTCGAAGGATTAGCAAGGACCTCGAAAGATCACCTTTCGAGGTCTATTGTTCGAAGCCTATCTTTCGATCACCTCGAAGGATCAACAGAATCCTTTGTTGATGCAGATTTTGTGTCCGATGCTTGTCGAATAGATTAGTTTTATTTTATGCTGAATTTGTAATAGTTAGTGAAACGGTCAAACGAACGTGTATAGACCCGCTCGTTTGAAGTGGTCAAACGAGAGGGTTGTTGGTTTGACTGTGTGTGTGTTGCTAGACAAAGTTGCTGTGTTGTTATTGGTGTCGAAGGATAAGGCATCGAAGGATTATGAATATCCTTCGATGAGCTCGAAAGATACCCATCGAAGGATGGACCTCGAAGGATATCATTCGAGGTATGTGTGTATCTTTCGAAGACTGTCTGATCGAAGGATGATGTTTCGACCAGTCAGTCTGATCCTTCGACCTGCAGCCTGTGTTTTGGTATAAATACCAACACTTTGTCATTTGCAACACAAGAGTGAAAGCACAAGTGTGTGCTAGAGAGAGAATGGAGGTCTGAGACCTCACCGGGAGAAATCACCACTTGGTTTCTCCCCGGATGTATACTTCTTTGGTATTAGTTCGGTTGTCATGTAACCGGGCCGACTTGTAATGTTTACTACCGGATTAATACAAAGTTTGTTTGTTATCATCTCTCTTATCTCTTCCATCTTTGAACATAACCATGAAAATCACGGTTTTGATCCCGAAAAGGGACCTACAATTGGTATCAGAGCCATGGTGCCCGATTTAGTAAAACTAACCGTTTACTAAGTCACATGTGCTCTAGATCTGTGATTTTTGTGGGTTTTTGTTCAAGATGTAAAAAGGTGAAAATGAGAAAAACCCAGATCTGGACCCGGATATCCAGATCTGTGCTAAACCGGGTGTTGGGTTTTATGTTTTTCTCTAAAATACTCAAGTTTTCTTCATCAAAACAACGTGTACAAGTGTTTTCGTCGGATCTGCAGATGAACAGTCCCTGTGTTCTTGATGTTCTTGAAGTTCGTGACAGATCTTCATATTTCGAAGGATACAAATTTTTGAAAGATATTTCGAAAGATGAAAAGGGTGCTCGAAAGATGAGTCTTTGGGTTGAAGGATCCAGATCTGGATCGAAAGATACCAATTGTTACGAAAGATCCAGCTGTTGGGTATCGAAAGATCAAGATATTTGTGGGAACCTTCAACGACTTCGAAAGATATATGTTTTCGAAACATAAGGATCGAAAGATATGTTCGAAAGATATGCCATATCCTTCGTTCTTGGCACGAATTTTCGAAGGATCATCTTTCGATTCATCATATCTTTCGATTGTGGGAAACAGTGTGGAGTCTTTCGATGGATCATCCTTCGGTTGTGGCACAATCATCCTTCGGTTGATTAGATCTTTCAAAGGTCTTGTAATATATCCTTTGATTTGGGAGTGCAGGATGATGCGGCATGATGAAAACAAGAAATGATGAAGACTTGATTGTTGAAAATGTGGGGTAGTCACGGTTACCGATGCAATGGCAAAAATGGTGACGCGACTATTATGGGCCAAAAACAACACGATATGTTCGCTTCCGCGCATCAGTATTTATGATTGTTACCGGTTATTCGGAAATGTTCGAAAGGATTTTGTTTATTGTCATATTCTCGCATTTGAAGACGTACGTATGAACCTGGAACGTCTATACCGGTCCTAACGAGTTCACAAAGACTTTGGTCTTTGGGGGGATACAAGTCAGATCCTACGGGGTACCAGGGGACGTTCTTATTCAACTAGTTTATGCAAAGAAGAAAGTCATGTTCGTGAATTTTCGGAACCGAGAACATTCAATAAAGATTGATGACAGTTTCGCTCAGTGGAGGGAATTGGTGAACATTGGACGACAGTTTCTTTGAAGTGGAAAGAATCTGTTAAGGTTTAGAGATCTTACCAAAGAAATGGGGGGATAAAAATTTTCAAATGTTGAATTTCTTCGGTAAATTTCTAAACGCAATCACAGGTGGTAGAGTTTGTGATTTTCTGGCGATACAAACGGTTCAGCGTGGAATGTTTTGCACAGACGCTTGAAGATCAAGACTTGATGCAGTTGTTTAAGAATGGAACCTTTATCATATGCCGGTTGGAGTATTGGAAGATCAGCGGAAGATCGGTCAATTGATCCTTTTGAGGAAATTGCACAACACTCAACACGGATACGCGTACTTTGAGGGGGAAATCTTATACAATGAGCATCAGGATACTACTTACCTGGATCATCGGTCAAGGGGGAATTTGTCTACACAGAGAAGATGAATACTTGGCTGAAGATCGATTGCAGTTGCATTTTCAGCATTCGACAGCAACGGACAAGGGGGAATTTGTTGATGCAGATTTTGTGTCCGATGCTTGTCGAATAGATTAGTTTTATTTTATGCTGAATTTGTAATAGTTAGTGAAACGGTCAAACGAACGTGTATAGACCCGCTCGTTTGAAGTGGTCAAACGAGAGGGTTGTTGGTTTGACTGTGTGTGTGTGTTGCTAGACAAAGTTGCTGTGTTGTTATTGGTGTCGAAGGATAAGGCATCGAAGGATTATGAATATCCTTCGATGAGCTCGAAAGATACCCATCGAAGGATGGACCTCGAAGGATATCATTCGAGGTATGTGTGTATCTTTCGAAGACTGTCTGATCGAAGGATGATGTTTCGACCAGTCAGTCTGATCCTTCGACCTGCAGCCTGTGTTTTGGTATAAATACCAACACTTTGTCATTTGCAACACAAGAGTGAAAGCACAAGTGTGTGCTAGAGAGAGAATGGAGGTCTGAGACCTCACCGGGAGAAATCACCACTTGGTTTCTCCCCGGATGTATACTTCTTTGGTATTAGTTCGGTTGTCATGTAACCGGGCCGACTTGTAATGTTTACTACCGGATTAATACAAAGTTTGTTTGTTATCATCTCTCTTATCTCTTCCATCTTTGAACATAACCATGAAAATCACGGTTTTGATCCCGAAAAGGGACCTACAAAAGTATATTCAGATATTACCGGCTTGTTTCAATTATCATTCTTAGAAGTTCTATAAATAAATATTGATTATATTCATGAGAAAGTATAAAAGCTCATCGTAATATTTCTTACATCAACAAAGGATTCCAATACAAAAAACATCTGTAGATATTTAAATAAGGTTAATCATAAATGTCATTTTTTAGGTTAGTTACCTGCATCACTTTCGCAGATTTCATCTTCGGCATGGTGATAGATTCCTATGAACAATCACCATGCTATTAAGATTTAACACGCATTCTTCAGTTCCCTGCATCAGGAATCAGTCAGTATAATTAACAGCACGTAACAATATAAACCAAGAACTGAAGATAACTAACCATTGAGTCCGTACGCTACTTTCGTCAACTGAAGGCCGGCAGAAGATGCGGCGACCTAGAAGCGTCTAAAGCGACAGTGGAGTCAACTAGAGGCAGAAGATGCGGCAGTGGTGAACTAGGGTTTACCAACAGTTGTTGTCAGAAGCGGCGCTGAATAAAATAGAGAATTTGGGTTTGATTTTTAATGGTGCGTTCATGTGAGATTTTCCATTTTAACCCCTCATTTTTACACTATTTATCTATTAATTACCCTTCTGGCCCTTTTATTTAGTACGTTTGCTAAGACTAAAAAATTATGTAGTTGTGCATATGTGCTTATGATATACTTCAAACAACACATGTTTACATTAGTTTTCACATTACATTGTCGTGTATCTCTATGACACATTTGATCGAATAAGGTTTGAAGCATTCATCCACGTACATATACGAATGACATGGGGGGGGGGTGCGATGTTGGGTTTCAAGCTTCAATCACATGCAAGAAAAGCTCACCATAGGATATTTGTTTTACTGCTTAAAACACACATAAATACATACTCATGCTACGTAAATAAAGAATAATACAAGCCAACTACTTGATTCAATCAACAATACTTAAGCCATGACCTGTTTCAGACCCGTATCCATGACCCGAACCGAACCCGTCAAGATTATCCTACATTTACCCCGATAATCCTCTGACGTTGGCTTCTTCTCCTTAACTGAAACACACAGGTTTATAGCTCTCTTGCTTGATCGGTTCACACAGATCCAACTCTATTTTTACTCTTGATTCACTTTGCTACCATATCTTGGTAAGTACGCTTATTTGCATTTCCATGGCAAATAGATGGCTAAAGTTGTCAGAAATACAGATAATTTAAAACAAAAATAAAATGATAAGTTTGTCGGAAATTTGTAGGAAATTAACAGCAATTGCTACAAATTTTCTACAAAAAGGCTATTATTCAACAAATTAAGAAGAAAACATAATTTTGAAAAATAAAATGTTAAATTTATCAGAAATTTGTAGCAAATTGACACAGGTTGCTACATATTTCCTAAAAAAAGTTATGTTATTATCAATTTTAGAAAAATATATAATTTTAAAAAATAAAATAATAAATTTGTTAGAAATTTGTAGCAAATTGACACAAGTTGCTACAAATTTCCTACAAAACAGTTGTTGAGTTTGATAAAATGTTATGTTTGTCGAAAATTTGTAGCAAATGAACATAAGTTGCTACAGATTTCCTACAAAAAAGGCTATTTTAATCTATCAATTTAGAAAAACATATAATTTTAAATTGCAAAATGTCAAATTTGTCGGAAATTTGTGGCAATTGACCCTACGATTCTGTACTATACTATATCATACCATACCATACTATACCATATATTATACCATACTATACTATGTTGTACCATACGACAATACAATCCTACACAACATGACACGACACGACGCAACATGACACGACGCAACATGACACGATATAGTATAATATACTATATTATATTGTGCGATACGCTACGGTCCAATACTATACAACACTACTCTATAACTATATTGTACGATGCTATCATATACTATACAATACTACACTACAATATATTATACCACATAGTATACGATACTATATTATACTATATTGTAAGATACGATATGATCATATACTATGCTACATTATACTATATACTATATTGTAGTATACTATAATATACTATATTGTACGATATGTATCGATACGATCCTGTACTATGCAAAACTATACTACAGTATACTGTACTGTATTGTACTATATTGTACGATACGATACGATACCGTGATGAACTACCGGTATTCGCTTTTAATCTAAAAGGCGTACAAACATATCATACATGGTTTAATGGATCATATTGGGCCTTAACGGACCACAACTGTCAATAGTTGACCGTATATGTCTTAATGGACCATGTTGCGCCTTAATGGATAACAATGGGCAATAATAGACCATACAAGTCTTGATGAACCATATGTGCCTTAATGGGTCACAATGGACAATAGTAGATCATACATGTCTTAATGGACCATGTTGCGACTAATAGATCACAACGGGCAATAATAGACCATACAAAGTCTTGATGAACCATATGGGCCTTAATGGATCACAATGGACAATAATAGATCATGCGTGCCTTAATGGATCATGTTGGGCATTAATGGATGGCTTAATGAACTATGTTGGGCCTTAATGGATGCCAATAGTAGATCATACATTTCTTAATAGATCATATTGGACTTTATGGGATCACAATGGACAATAGTAGACCATGCATGTCTTAATGGACCATGTTGGGCCTTAATGGATCACAATAGACAATAGCAGATAATACGTGTTTTAATGGACTATATTGGGCCATTACGGATCATAATTGACAATAGTTAGTATACATGTGTTAATGGATCATACTTGGCCTTAATGGATCACACTAACTGTTAGGATCGAAGGATGTCATGATTGTGCTTGTTTGTAAGAATTTAACAAATCAATGAATATAAAATAAGATTAAGTGCAACGGAAATGAAAAACAAACTTGTAAACACAATCAAGAGAGAAAATAGTTTAGTAAACAAATGCTTCTCATTAAGTTGAATGATTCAATTACAAAGCAAATGATTACAAGCATGCTTACAGAACTAAGCTCCCCCTCAGCCTGATACTCCAAGGTTGGTTGCACAAGATGAAAGGATTAGACTGGAGAAGAAGAATCCACTTAGTCAAAATCAAATGTAACAGTACAGGGTACTACTCCATTTATAGGCAAACCAAACCACTGAGGCATCTCAGCTGACGTCACCATGATAGTGACATCTAATAACCTAACAACCTATAAACACTGTTCTATACAAACTACTGATGTTTAACAACTGATTATAAGTACAATACAAAACAAGAGATAACTACTGTTTCACGTTCCGCTGTTGTAGCCTGAGCACTATCAGTGCTTTCTCCAAAGGTGATCAGTCCTTGAATGGGCAGTGCTTGTGTCTTCAGCAGTACTTATGAAACAACAGTAGATAGAGCAAACAGTGTTTGTCTTCAGCAGTCTTTAGAGTTTCATCGGTGTTTGGTTCATCAGTTGTTATAGTGAGCAGTACTTAAGATCTACCATACTGACAAAAACCGGTCCTGATTTACCATGACAAAACAAACTACCATACTGATAAAAACAGGTCCTGATTTACCGTGACAAAAACCGGTGTCGTGACAAACGAACCTATTCCGATTGAATAACTTCAGTCCTGATTTGAAAACTATCTAAAAAAACTCACGACTCGTAGCTCGCTCGAAAAAGGCTTGAAACAAACTAGGTAAAAAACTTGATTTAAAACGATCTGAGCTGAGCCAGCACATTTTGTAACCAAGCTGAGCTCGAGCCAAGATCGGCTCGTCGGCTCGTTTTAGGCTCGCTCACTTCAAACTCGAGCTCGAGACGAGTTGAGCTGCCTCGTTTAATTTCGAGCTCAAGCTTGGTTAGGCGACTCCTATTTTCTCGGATATTTATATGTATGGAAATATATGGGAATATCTTCCCTATTTACGACTTATTTAATGGTTGGTGTTTGACCCAAAATGACCGAATCGGGTCATTCCTTCACAATGTCTATGTGTATATGCATATGTGTTTGTGTGTATATGTACATGTGTCTATGTCTATGCGTATATGCATATGTGCTTGTGCATGTATGTGTGTACCTTTGGTTATAAAGCTTGAATTCGGCTTTCAGGTAGTTTTTGAAGTTAGGTCTTGGCTTAGGCTTGGGCTCGGATCGTTTAATATATAGTCATACTTTACAAATAGTAATTATTATTGTTAATTAATTATATACTTAATATATTAATTAAAAAAATATATAAACGGTGGTCTCGTTAAGACTCGTGAGCCAGCTTGAGTTCGATAAGGGAAACTCAGACTAGTTTAAGCTTGACTCGTTTCGAGTTTTTGTTTGGAGCCAAAATCGAATAGCTTAACTCGTTTGCACCCATAATTAGGGATGGCAAAAATACCCAAGCCCGACGGGTATACCCGAAACCAGACACAAATGGTACGCGTATACCCGATACCCGATGGGTATTAGGCCGGGTATGAGATTAGTTTTAAAAAAAATGTGGGTATGGGTCGGGTATGGGATTAGGTGATACCTGACCCGATTACCCGAAACCACATACCTGTTTACCCGAACTATATACCCGATCATATACCCAAAGTTTTTAATTTATTTATTTTTTTCCATTAATCCTTATCGTTTAATGATTTATTTTAGTATGTTCATGATGTGATTTTTTTTTTCTTTTAGCATACATATTTGATAATAATATTTATATTTTGTATGTTGTGAAGTATATACATATATAAGTTTATAAATATTATAAAGTTATTATTAATTTATGATAAAAATTATATGTATATAATGTAGATTTTTAATTCGTAATAGTTGTTTCATAAAAGAAAAGTTGGTCCTGTTGAATGGTACAAGGCTCCAGCTCAGTTTCAGACATTTACAAAGGTTGATTTGACGAACTTGTCTAATGCACCTTATGTAGATGATAAGCCTGGAGATCGTGGTTATCTGCTTTATCAGAGATTGAAGAGGGAGGTTCTTCGTGGTTTTCCTTCTATGCATACTGCAGAATCTCTTGTTGTACCAGCTAAAGGTGTTCGAGATCCTTATACGAACAAGCGAATGAAGATTGTTCACTGGCCTGCTACTGATAAGGAGAAAGTGATTCCTTTAGTAAGAAAAATTCCAAAAGGCGCTTTGAAGTCTTTGCATTTTTGGGCTTACGATGAGCGTCTAGGGCAGGCAGTGATTGTGTGTGATGATGATGTGAACTTTCGTTTGGTGGATCAAGTTGATTTACTGAATCTTGCTTATGAGGATCTTGAGGTGTTAGCTCAGAATCAAATTAGAGCTACTGAAAAATATGAAGAAATTGCCAAATGATGGACTGCAGCGGTTGCTTCAGCTATTCACATTCGCACGAAAGGATTTGGTGGGCTCAAAGATCGTCTGGGTGGTGCTCGTGACAGTTGAAGTCTCAAAGCTCTCTATGCATAAACCTAGGGGGAGATTGTTGGAACATTAAGGTTTATTCATAGAGAGATACTTAAGTGAAGGGCTAGTCTTGTTTTGTTTAATATGTTATTTGGGTCAGTTATGTTTTTGGGTTATGTACATGGTCTCGAGTGGGCTTAGGGGTTACGGTCCATCTAATCTAGTATATAAGTAATCCCTCATGTCATTGAGAGGGTTGTTGGTTGATGTAAAGGTTGGCAGGCCACTCGAGATCTGATATCAAGTCTTGTATCAGTCATCATTGAAAGGTGAATGCAAGATAGAATTTTGTTTGATTACCGTGTTTATATTTCTTATTAGTTGTTCTTGAATCAACTTGTGTTTGGTTTCCACACTTACACAAGTAATAGCTTGATATCATTGAACGATCCGAATAACGGGTTTTACAATTGGTATCAGAGCCTTTAGAACCTATTTCTAGGCTCGGTGTGATATCAAAGATTCAAGAATTTTGTTATTTTTGGTTCGGTGTTCTTCGTGTTCTTGGTAGTGTTCATCGGAATTTTATCAAAAATCGTTATATTTTGGTATTTTGATAGTTTTGAAAGTTGTTAGAGGGTTTGGGATAATTGTTATCTTCTCAAAAGATTTGAACTTGTTTAAATCAAAGATATTTTTTTAGAAGATTCCATTTTTTTGGTACACTGTTTCCTGTTTTATCATTTTCGAGATTTGAAAATTATTTAGATTTAAACAGGTTTGTCAACAACAATTTTCGAGGAACATAACTATCGAGACTAAGAGGTTTCGAGTCATCACATCTCGAGTCATCATCTTCTTCCTCGGTCTCGACTCACATCACCAAAGTTTCTTTCATCTTTCTTAACTGATCTCGAGTCTTCAACATCTGTGTTATCTCTTCTACTGGTCTCGAGTGGGATTTCATAATTTTTTGTTTCCATATCAACAACCTCCCTCACTCCTGGTCTCGATTCAACAGGAGTCTCCACATCTTCAGGACCCTGTCGCAACCATCACCGTCTCGACTCATCTTTATCGTCGGTCTCGACTCAACTCAATTCACAAAGGTCTCGAGTCATCAATTTTGAGGTCTCGACTCAACTGGTCTCGAGTAATTGATTTCATAGTCTGGAGTTGCAACATCGTTCCGACTCGCAACGAGTCTTTCGAACTGAGATTTCGAGTGGGATTTCAGGTTACTTGTGAGCATTATACATCTTCGGTCGTCTTCCTCACATCATCCTCTGGTAACTGGACTCCACTTAACAACCATCTTCTCCGGTGACAATCGTGAAACCGTCCAACCACGATTACCGTTCGAGTTTACACCCGCCATTCATCATCATCATCGACAGCCACTGTTGTGTTGTGTGATTATACAAAACGAAGAGAAAGACAGCCAAACATGATATTTTGTCGTTTAGGTTTAATTTTATAATATAATCATAATCATAAAGCAATCATTACATAATCATTATTTATAATAATAATAATAATAGTTAATAACAATAATAATAATAATAATAATAAACCTTTATATTTATTAAATTTATTAAAGTAACTTAAAAAATCTTTAAAAAATTAAAAAATATAAAATAAAATAAAAAATTGTTTTGTTGGTTTTGTGATAACAGTTTTGACAGGTTTTTGAGGTGCGGTTCAGAAAGCGGGTTCATTCGCCTACAAGGGTTTGAGTTAGCGAGTACACGGGTTCTTGTTTGGTTTGTGTTTTGAGGAGAAGAACAAAAGTATCAACCACGCTGAAATTATGGCATTCATATTTCACAAACTCGTGGTTCAAGAAATGACTGTTGAAGATACACTTTCTGTTTTCTGTACTCCTGAGTGTAGAAAAAGAGTTGAAGTTTATAGAATACACAACGCTGAGCTAATTCAAGATTATCAAGATATCAAAAATAAAAACTTTACTTTATCAAAAAACGAAAAACTTTATAATGAAAAGATTGAAGCTCAGCGAAAAGACATCGTCAAACTCAAGGATGATGTAAGTGTGAAATCAAGTCAACTCTTTTATGTTCAGGAGAAACTATGCACTATAACTAAGGAACTGGAAGATATCAGAGATAGATATCAAATAAATGAGCTTAATATTAAGAAATTTGATTCTTCCAGCAAATTAGTCAAAAACTTGTGTGATCAACAGCTCGCGTACAAGGAAAAGAAAGGGTGCGGTTTGGGTTATAATCAGACTCCTCCTCCTTACAATGATAATTATACTTATTTACCAATGACTTAGGAGGAGATGATGAATGAAAGTAAAATGACTTATGGTCCCAAAAACAATAAGTCATCATCTAATGACAGACCAGTTGAGAAACAGAAGTCTACTCCTTGGGTAAATTTTGTTTCAAAGGGTACTTTTGATCCTAATGCTTCAGAGTCTGATTCTTCTAAAAATATACTCTATTTCGACGTTTGATTTTTTTAAGGTTTTTCGCTCTATGATTAATTTCAGGCCTGATGATCTGGGCGAAAACATTGAGGCTTGCGTAACAGAGACTGAATCGGCAAATGAAACGAATGAGCCAGCTGAACCATCTGATTCCAAATGTGAATCACCTGAAGCAGCTGATTCTGAGAAACTGGAATCAGTTGATTCTAGTGAATTCAGCTCAAGGGTGTCATGTGGAGAACCATCTTGTGCTGATAATTCGTTTAATGATTTAGTTGAAGCTTCTACTAAAGTTTCTGGTGTTTCATCTAATAAATCAGAATTCTCCGATTCTGTCAAAGTTGACGACATGAAGGAAGAAGTGAAGACTAACCTGAACAAGGCTCCAAGTGCGCAAGCTGAACATTCTGAACCTTTTGTTAGTGATGAAAAGGTTCAGATCAAGCAACAAGAGCCGAAGCAAGCAAGTAAAGGATGCGGAAAGAAGAAGCCTAAACATCAAAGACAAGCAGGCTCTCCACAGTCCTCAACGGGCAGCAATAGTCCTCAAAAGGCCCGTGATGTGAGAAATGCTTTTGTTAAGCCAGTCAGTAATGGAAAATGTGAAAAATATGCATTTGACTGTGCTAATAAAGCGTTCGGAAAGACTGGTGAGATTTCTGAACAAGACTTGCAGTCTCATCAAAACAAGAAGAATCAAAAGAAATCTCCACCACAGAAGGCCCCGGCAAACGACAAGTATAGGCATCCAAATTCATCTCCGTCCGCTGGAAATGTGCAACAATAACAAGCACAGAAAGGACCGGTTCATCCTTCAGGGCCTGCAAGAGCTACACAAGCTGATCAAAATGCCTTCTACGTGAAGAGACAAACATGCTTCAATTGCGGCATTGTTGGTCACATTGCTCGAAACTGCACAAATCGTCCCTACGTACCCAATTATATTCAAAATCAGAGGGTTACACCAAAGGGTAACTACCATTCCAAGCCGATGAAGGTATCATCACCTAAGGCAATGAAGAATGTGAATCCCAAGGTTAAACCTTCTGATGGGGATTGGAATGTTGCTAAAAACAAACGAAGGGCTGTTCAGGAACAAAATCGTGTTTCTAAAACCAACAAACTTGAAACAGCTAAAGTTGCTCAACTGAAGGCAACAAACACGTTTGTTAAGCCGAAACAAATTTGGAAACCCAAATGCAAAATGGTAACATCTCCAATCCTTGAGACGAAAGGGGACTTGTGTTTAAAAGAAGTGTCTTATTTTGATGCTTCAGGTAAACCCAGGACCACGATGGCCTGGGTACCCATGTCTTACTAATCTCCTTACTTTTCAGGAACAACCAAGGAGGAGCTGTTGACAATCTCTGGAATGTTGATAGCGGTTGTTCCAGAGATAAAAACGGGTAACATTTCACTGTTGCAAAAAGTTCAAAAATTTTTTTTACAGATGATATGTTTCCTTTGGAGGATATTAGAGAAGTAAGATAAGATCAGCAAAAGGTACCGTTTAAATTCAGTACTTTGATGATTAGTCTTCAATCTGATGATAGAATTGTTAAACAAAAATATTTTCTCTCTTTCTTAGTTCATTATTTTGCATATAAAGTGTCCTTTCTCTAGTAAATGGTAAATTTGCGCAAAAATACAAGATTTATGCACAAATTTAGGGGGGGAGAGGAACATATAGATAGATATAGAGTTTAGGAGGAGAAATCTCAGAAAAGAAAAATACAAAAAGAGTTTGCTGTATCTATATGCATTGTTTTAGGGGGAGAAAATGAGAAAAATACAAAAACATTAGAAAATGAAAAAGCCAAAAAGATATATTGCATGATATGGGAAGGGAAATAAATGTTCGTGTTAAAAGGGTTTGACTAACACATGTAAGGTGCCATAGCTGAAAAGACCAGGATCTACTGCGATATGTCGATAGGCTTGACGCTCAACATGATAAAAGATACTAAGTGATATAAACATAACCAACTATGTACCATGTGGGTAACATACCAACGGCGTATGATTTCGTGGTCTTAAATTTTGCGTTGATAGATAGCCAACATCTGAGGTTTCGGGTCTTTATATTGTTGAATCATCCGGGGATATCTTGGTTGTCCTTCTGTTCAAAACTAAAATTGTACATGACCCCAGGAAAGAAAGTCACTTGGAATTAGCTCATTTCTATTTGAATGTCTGTATGTTGTCCCGATACACACAATTTTGATCTGATTCTGAAATCTTCTCTGAAAAAAGTCGTGTACCTCCTCTGCTGCATCCAGATATATGCTTACCTGGAGGTGCTAGGCAATGACAGCTTCTGCTGCATCCAGATACATGCTGACCTAGCTGTACGTTGTCGCGCTATAGATCTAATACACCCGAAAGAGGCCCTCAAGTGCCCAAAAGAAACCCAAGAAACCTATATCAAACTGAGAAAAACTCATTTGAACTGTATATTATACCATCTCTGCAAAAGATCTATTTTGTTCTCTTCTCAACCTATTCCCAGTTAAGATTTCAGAAATCTGGATTGGACTTGTGAAATATGTGGTAGGGAAGATACTTGCATGATAGAGTGTGTTGTTTATATTTCCGGGATTTGATTAGTATTTATTTGGGTGTTCATTGTTAAGAAATCAAAACATGATAAAACATATTATATGCAGACCTAGACACAGTCAAGATATCTTAAAAGATCCCAAAGAGGACAAAAACCCTGAGGAATAAAATCTCAAAATGAGAAAATTCCCAATGCTCAAAGAGCCAAATTCGTACCAAAAAGGTATTTGCCTTGCCCTCATTGGACAAAATCATTGGTCGCTCTGTTGTACGAAAGTACTGATCTGTCACCAATGGTCTAACGTTGTAAATCAAAAAGGATGACATCAGTATACTCACCTGTTACGATGAATCGTTGTGCTTACTTTGATCGCGGGGGTATGCCTTGGAATGGGACACACGGGTATAATAGTATATTATTACCTTAAGCATATCACGAAGTTGAAAATTGAAAGTTGAGCGTTAAAGTTTAAGTGGACAAACATATTGGCAATCGCATAGACCAATTTGATTAGGCTCGTGCTGAAAAGTGTTCCTTAGTCTGCCTGAGAACGAATTTTGATCCCATTGCGATTGTAATTGTATATTATGGTAGTTGTTTATATTTTGATTTTTATTTGTTTTTAGTTCTTAAAATTAAAAAAAAATTAAAAAAAATTGAAAAATTCAAAAATCCAAAAATAGAGTGCTTATTTGTTTTTCTTAAAATTAAAAATGTAACCGTTCTTGAAGATTTGACTGATCATCAAAAGGTGATAGAATTAAATTGTGAAATCCGAGTACAAGTACTCGGATGTACCTAGTGTTCATATGGTACTTTCCCTGTTGAATAAGAAATGTTTGCTTATGAGTTTGTGAGCATGTGCAGAACTTGATTTTAATCAAGAACATGGGTTGTTGAAGACTGAGATGCTGTTAGCTGCTGACGAAGCACGAAGCATCACACCAACAAGATGTACCTGAGTCAGAAAAACCGGATATGAAGCGCTGTCTGACAGTGAAAGTACATTTAAAGAAGTACCTGTGAATCTGCTTGGAAGAAAAAGACTGAAGAAGAAAAGAGCCGTTGAGAATCCTCCTCTCACATTTTTTTGACAAAGATTTTCAAGCAAATGCTAATCAAGATCCTGATATGAAGCTAACCAAAAGAGCTGAAGAAAGAGACCCAGTGCTGAGAGTTCAGAAGTCAAGAACTTCTACAACATCCGCAGCATAGCGACAACCATAGACGTTGCTGAATTCATGTTATGAAGAAAATTTGATGGCATCAGTCTAGGGGGAGATTGTTAGCCCCTAAAGTGTGAGACTGACGCATCAAATTAACACAACGGTTATGGTTACGAACTGGGCTTTACCGGGTTAGTTTATATTAGGTTTTGGACCTTTATAGGTCACTTGGGCCAAGCTTTAGGCCATGTGAGCCAAGCAGGCCCAAGGGGAGCCCATGTAGGGAAGTGGGCTTGAGTTAGTATATAAACAAGTTTCTAACTTGTTTTAGGGTTTGATCTTGACAGTTACAGAATTTCCTACAGAGAGAGAGAGAGAGAGAGAGGCGATTGGTTGTGAAAACACTTGTACCAGACGATTTTGCTTTCATAGTAATAGAATCGTGTGCAAGTGTTGAAAGTGATTCGGTGTGTTTTTTGTATTCGGTTTGTTCTTCATATTTTCGTGTTTTTCTTGAATCACCAATTGATTGGATTCCGCACAATCAATTGGTTGTTTGATATCACTGAAAGATCCGTTTCACGGGACTTACAATTAATTTCGCCTAGAGCACCGAGTTTTCGTTCTTGTATCTAATACTCCACTTAACCATCAATGCTTTATTTGCGGAGTCGAGAATGCCAATGCCTAAACCCCCCTCCTCCTTGGGAGCAACCACCTTGAACCATGGAACCCAACTAATTTTGTTTTTTTTCCAAGCAACCCCCCATAAGAATTTTCGTGGTATACGTTCTAACTGTTTGATTACTTGTACCGATGCACTAAAGAGTGAGACGTAATAGGATGGGAGGTTACCTAGAACCGCTTCGATAAGAGTCGCCCTTCCACCAAAAGATAGCGTTCGTGCCTTCCATGTTGTAAGTTTGCTTTCAAATCTTTCTATAACGGGTTTCCAATTTCTAACTAATCCCATGTTTGCCCCTACCGGTAGGCCCAGATAATTAAATGGAAGCGATCACGTCGTACAATGTAGGATTGCTGCCATACTAGTGATTTCGACATTTGACACCCCTACCCCAAACAGTCGACTTTTATTGAAGTTGATTTTAAGACCAGAAGATAGATGGAAGTGGTGGTGGTATATCTAAAAGAGGAGATAGATCTAGAAGATGATGTTGGCGTCTGGCATTTATGTCTCTAGGTTCTGGTCACAATTATGGTGAACAGAATTTTTGGATTGGGACAAAGTTTGGTCATCATGGACTTGGGATTTCGTTATAGGATTGGGCCTCATAAAAATTGGAAAGTCCAAGTAATTGGTGATTTAAGAAATTCTCTTTTGGGCTCACTTTAAATGATTGGGTTGATTTTTAAATGTTTAAAGTTGGGTCGTTTACTAGTGGAATTTAAATTCAAAAGTTGATTTAAAATTATGATTTTAAATTCACCTTTACATGTTTAAAATTTAAAAGTTGAATTTAAAATCATGGTTTGGCATTGGGATTATAGATCAAATGTTTAGATGAGACATGGAGTCGTGGATCTGGTTCTATTCGCGAGCTGCAAAATGGGGTCGGGTGTTCACGAAGTTTATTTGAACCGTGCTTCTAAATGTCAACGTCAAATACGAACGGGTTTTGGGAGCACGCGGGATGATGAAGCTTGATGAAAACAAATGATTTTTGTTAAACGTGCGGTAGTCATGGTCACCGGTGCAAATGTCAAAATTTGTGATGCGACTACTATGGGCCAAAAACCAAAATGGTATGTTCACTTCCGCACGTCAATGTTTATGATTGTTATCGGTTATTCGTAAATGTTCGAAAGCATTTTGTTTATTATCATATTCTCGCATTTGAAAACGAACGTATAAACCTGGAATGTCAATACCGATCCTAACGAGTTCACAAAGTCTTTGGAGGGATACAAGTCGGATCCTACGGGGTACTAGGCGAAATTTCTTTATCAACTAGAATATGCAACGAAGAAATCTTTTTGTTTATTGTCATATTCTCGCATTTGGTAACGAATGAATGAACCTAGAATGTCAATACCAGTCCTAACGAGTTCACAAAGTCTTTGGAGGGATACAAGTCGGATCCTACTGGGTACTAGGGTACGTTCTTATTCAACTAGAATATGCAAAGAAGAAAGTAATTTTCGTGATTTTTCGAACAACCGAGAACATTCAATGAAGATTGATGACAGTTTCGCTCAGTGGAGGGAATTGGTGAACATTTGAAGATAAATTCTACTCAGTGGAGGGAATTTGTTCTGTGAAATTGATGACAGTTTCTTTGAAGTGGAGGGAATCTGTTAAGGTTTAGAGATCTTACAAAAGAAATGGGGGGATAAATTTTTTCATATGTTGAATTTCTACGGTAAATTTCTAAACGCAATCACAGGTGGTAGAGTTTGTCTTATGACAGATCAAGAATTGATGCAGTTTTTTAAGGAATGGAACCCTTATCAAATGCCGGTTGGAGTATTGGAAGATCAGCGGAAGATCGGTATTGAGCCTTGTGAGGAAATTGCACAACACCCAACACAGATACGCGTACTTTGAGGGGGAAATATTATACAAGGAGCGTCAAGATACTACTTACCTGGATCATCGGTCAAGGGGGAATTTGTTAACACAGAGAAGATAAATACTTGACTGAAGATCGATTGCAGTTGCATTTTCAGCATTCGACAGCAACGGACAAGGGGGAATTTGTTGATGCAGATTTTGTGTCCGATGCTTGTCGAATAGATTAGATTTTATTTTACGTTGAATATGTAACAGTTAGTGAAACGGTCAAACGAATGTGTTTTGACCCGCTTGTTTGAAGTGGTCAAACAAGAGGGTAATGTGTTTGACCGTGTGTGTGTGCAAGTGAAATGGGTGTGGGTATAAATACCACCCTTGTCTTTCATTTGCACTAGAGAGAGTTAGAGTGAGGGTGAACTCATGGAGAGTTCCCTATGAACTTTATTGTGTGGGGGAGAGATCACCACTTGGTCTCTCCCCTGATGTATACTCCTTTGGTATTAGTTCGGTTGTCTTGTAACTGGGGCCGATTTGTAATGTTTTATTACCGATTAATACAAAGAAGTGTTTATTTATCTCTCTAATCTCTCCCGTCTTGAACTAATCTCACACTAATCACGTTTTCGGTCACGAAACACGGTCCTACATTTACACAATTTAGAAAGCAAAATTAACTGGTACGTTTTTTTATCACATTGGTTTAGACCACCGAACTTATACCAACGGAATTCATTTCGTGTATTCTGTCTTCACTGTCACACCCCAACCGATGACGAAAACTTCGGGGCGCGGCACTGAGCGAAAAAGATTAGATTATCTGGGAGAAATCCAAAACAACTAAATAACCGGATAGTTAATATTATGTCCCATACCATAACCCATCAAGTAAACTAATTATTACAGACATAGATATCTCAAAGACTAATAACATGTTCCGAAAACTCAGATTCAAAATAAATAAATTGGTTTTGTTTGTTTCTAGACTCCTTCCTAACACCATTCCATCAAATAGCAAGCAAGCATCCTAAGCACCTGTCACATACGTTAAAATAAAGTTCAATACACATTGTGTAAAGGTGAGCATACAAGTTTAAATAATATAACAGAGTTTGAAAATCGTTTACGCATAACCATCATGTAACAAAGTGAAGACTAGTAGGTTATCGATAGAGAAATATGCACAGACGTGACTGTGAGTTGTAGAATGCGCAACACACATCCCCACTGGGACACATGAAATAAAGCCCTTAATGTTGCTACACTTTATATGGACGCGACTCGGTTCGATTCGACTCGGTTAGGTTCGGCTCAAGTCCGACGTCGCGACATTCCACCGTCGTGCGCCCCAGAGTTCGAGTTCGACACGCGAAGCACGGGGAGCCGCGAACCATTTCCCGTTGACACAACACAATGACATCACCATGATGATGTCATGTCTATTTAATAATTCCATGCAACTATGGATTACCACGTGAAGTCATCTTTAAATGAATCAATTGTTGGCTAAAGAAACATTATTCAATTGATGTAGAACCAGCTTTACAAGGTTGACGAAGAATCTTATGGATTGCATGTGACGAAGACTTTCTGCAACAAAGACTTCATGTGATGAAGTCTCAACATGACAAAGATTAAAGTTGACGAAGACTACTTTGGACGAAGTCTTCACTCAACAAAGACTCTATTGACAAACCATCATGCATTGGACGAAGATTGTATGACGAACCTTCATTGTTTGTCCACTTGATGATGTCGACGAAGACTTTCCAATGAAGACCTATAGGCGACGAAGATTGATAGTTCATCATCTTTGAATGTTCGTTAGAAGGTTCAAGGTTCGTGGCCCAAATGTAAGGTTCGTTGGACTTGTGGATAAGGTTGGTTATAAAAGGTAGCCTGACAAACAGAAAAGGTTAGAGAACACACTGAGAGAGAATACACTGTAAAACACACACACACTTAGAGTTTATAAGGAGATCTTGTAAACATTGCTTTGTAACCATCGTACGCATTAATACATTTGAGTGTTAAACGTTAAATCTTTGTGTTGTGTTTATCTCTCGCTTGGTTTGTATCGTAACGTGGATTCCACACTCGTTACGGTATTCGAAACAAGATTTGGTAGTTGTCCGGCGATCCGCAAAAATGGACCTACAATTGGTATTAGAGCGTAATGCTCGATTTCTTGTTGAAAACCGAGTTACCAGTGTGATTTTCGAGTGGTTTTCGAGTGTGTTTTTGTATAAAAACTTTAAAACCCAGTTTTTTTTCATGAAATTCTTGTTTTGAAGCTCGAAAATCTAATCTGATGTTATTTGGCATTGTTTTGCTTAAAACTTGTTTAAAAGGGTTGGAAATTATCATAGGTACAAGTTATTGTGAGTTTCGACGTAAAATATTTGTGTTCGAAATTTTTTTCGGTGCCAGAAAACTCATTGTGTTCATCAGAAATTTCTTAGTGTTCTTTATATATTCAAAGTGGTCTTCAAACTGTTATTGAATATTGTTTGAGTTTGATCTATATGTGAATTTAAAATATTGTGTTGTTGAGTATAATATATTTGTTTGACATTTGTGTACAAGATGATAATGGTAGTTGTTGAACCGTGACAGTGTGTTGTTTGAATTATTTGACATACAAATGATGACTTGTTGACTATAAGGTTCAAAAAGAAAGATTGAGTGTTTGAAAATTGTGGCTTTAGAAACTTGTGTGTCAGACAAAAATTTGATTTTTTTTTTTGAAAAATATCTTGTCTGCCAACTTTCCAACTTGTGTCAAAGATAAGATTCTTTTTGGAATATATCTTAACAACAATTGGTCCTTTTTGTCAACGAAGAATCAAGTTTCGTCATCCATACTCGTCACATTTAAACAGAAGCTTTCAAAAACATACTTAACAGTTTGCAAAGATGTTTTCCAGTATCCAATACAAACCCTATCTTTTTCCAACACAAGTTACTACGCTAAAGCCTAAATTCGATCCAAGTGCATGGTTTCCTAAACCACAGGATGCTACTCCTCAACCCTGATTAGATCCAAGTACCTATTTCGGTCTACCACAAGCTGCTGCATCTCAAGCTACTGCACCTCAACCCAAATTCGACCCAAGTGCTTGGTTCCCTCAACTTCAAGTTGCTACTCCTCAACCCCGATTAGATCCAAGTACCTATTTCTGTCTACCACAAGCTGCTGAACCTCAACCCAAATTCGACCCAAGTGCTTGGTTACCTCAACCTCAAGTTGCTACTCATCTACCCCCCCCCCATTAGATCCAAGTACCTATTTCGGTTTACCACAAACTCAAGCTGCTGCACCTCAACCCAAATTCGACCCAAGTGTTTGGTTACCTCAACCTCAAGTTGCTACTCCTCAACCCCAATTTGACCCTACTGCCTGGTTACCTAAACCTCAAGCCCAACCTCAAAAAGGCAACCAAAATCCTTTCAGAAATCAAACAAGTACATCCACGTCCAACTCCAATCAAACTGATGAAGGGTGTGATTGGTCAGTACAATGTGGAAGTGGAGATCAAGGAGGAACTGTGTTTTATGCTGAAATTGTCAAGAATGCCAATGATGGTGAATCTTCAGGAAATGATGACAGTTCGGGATATAGTGGAGTACTAATGAAGATGGCTTAAGTGTGAGTGATTACAGTTTGTCGAATGGTGCAAAGGAGATGAAATGTCAAAAATCTGACTTGATCAAGAAAGCTGCTGCTTCATCGAATGACACGGAGAAGTTCTTATCTGAAGATGGATCTTTCTCTTGCCAGAATGACACTACGGATAGTGTCGCGGCTTCTACAAGTCAGGTAAAATCTGAAACTCCTAGCATATGTAGTGATTGTGCTGATATGAAACACGAATGTGCTAAAATAAAACATGAATCTGAAACGATTCATAGTCACAATCAAAGTTTAGTTATTGAACTGTCAAAATTTAAAGAGGCAAACATGGCCTTGGCTCGCAATAAAAAAGGATTTCAAATCAATCATTGAAACTTTAAAGAAAAGTGTTTTCGAAGTGTCTAAAACTGTTCTTGGCAAACAAATTGGAATTAATAACTACATTAAAATTATTGAGGAAACAAAGAAGGAGCTAGCAATGGCTAAATGTGAGTATGAAGCGATCAAGCTCAAATTGGATAGTTATTCTAACTCCCGATATGTGCTTGATCACATCATTGAAGTTCAACAACTGAAAGGGAATGTGAAAAGTGTTGGTTATAATTCGTGTCAGCCACCGTTGAGACACAATTATACCAAGATGCCCGATGAGGAGGAAATGCCTCGGTTTGAACCAACTGTACCTCTTAATTATGAGGAGTTTACGACTAGAATAGGGTTCAAATCTAACAGTTCCTCGAAGGGCTCATCTGAAAGTTCAGAAAAATCATCTGTTGTTCCGGAACAAAGTCCTCCGACTGTTGAGGATTGTGATAGTTTGGATGATGAGTCGGATGAGGACAAAACTAAGCAGTCAGAGACGGTTACAAAAGAGGAGAATATACCTCTCGAAAATCACATTCTTTGTGATCCTTCCACAAAACCGTTTGTGACTGCTACATTCAAATCTGTTGAATTTTCATCTATTAGTTGTGAAAGCGTAATCTTGCTTTACACGTTGACTGGTTTTGATAAAATATATTCAGACAAGGATTTCCCAATCAAAAATGTCAATCAATCCTTGATTGATAATGTTTTCGAGGATTCTACTAGTAAGTTTTTGGGAAAGTCGAGCCCAAGAGTAGTAATAACTCAGTGTTCTCCTATCCCAAAATCCGAAGTTAGAAAGAAATATGGAAATAAAAAATTACAAACACAAAACAATCAACGAAAGCAAAATCACGCTAAACAAGAAAAGGGAAAAGGCAAACAAAGCCAAAACAAGAAGAAGATTTAGACGTCGTGAAATCCCGAGGAACTGATAAAATTGAAACTTTTGGAAACAAATCCAACACGGATTTTGTTAAACAAAGTAAGATTTTGAAAAGAAACAGTCAAAACAATTACACACAACACACAAACGGTTGTGATGTAGGACTAAGTACCTCAAGATCACAAAGTTCATCATCAAGCTCTTACAGTTATGATACTCCGAGGTTTGTTGAGCGGAGATCATGCTTTGAATGCTGTGAGTATGGACACATTGTCAAGAACTGTCCATATCTCTCCAAAGGAAAGGCAAAAGTTGATGCCCCACGTGGTAACCGTTACCATAAAAGATTTGTTTCACCAAAACAAGACCCTCGTCTTGTTAAACAATGAGATGTGAAACAGAAAAAGAAACAAAGAAAAGAAGTTGCAAAGGATTTAAAACTAGAGGTTTTTCAAACAAAATCTGTTAAATCGGATGTTAAGCATGAAAAACAAAAACAGATTTGGAAACCAAAATCGGTAACTGTTTCAGGGGGAGCTCAATCTATTCCAAATCATCGCGAAGTTGAGATAACTTTCGTTGATGAACATGGACGACCCAAGTCAATGAAGGCTTGGGTCCCCCTCTCCAACTAATCTCTGAGTGAGTGTGTAGGATGTTCCAGGAGGAACTATTGATAGTCTTAGGATTGTTGATAGTGTGGCGTCCATGCACAAGATCGGCGACATAAGGCTCCGAAATATTATTACATCTAGGAGTTATTGCCCTTGATGGGGAGAAGAAATAGAAAAGAAGACAAAAATGTCTGATGAAAGAGATTGAAAGCTTCGACAAAATGAAAATCATACCAAAGTTTGATTGTTAAAGGCTTTAATCGGATCCCCGGGATAGATTCAAGTAAATTGTACGCACCTGCAGCACGTATGAAGTTTAAAGTCTACTAGATGAACGTGCAGTGTACATTTAAAAAAAATTATTAGCGGTGTGATTTAAGAAAATGTGTTTGTTGAACAAACCGACCGGGTGTGCGGATGCCTTGGCGTGGATTAAACAACCGCACACTACTTCTCAAAGAGAAAGACAAAGACCTTCGTTGGTGCAATGTGGAAGACCAGCCGGACCAAGAGGTTTTTGATCTTGTTGCTGTGAAGAGATTTCTTGATTAATTGAAGTAGCTACAAAATCGACCTTGAAATCCACACCTAGTGGATATCCAGGATACGGTTTTGAATTTCTAATATCTCCAATACTTGTCGATATTTAAGCTGCATTATGAATTATTTTCCTCTTGTACATCACTCTTTGACCTGCCACGTTGAACTCGAATATCACCTCACACCTGATTGTTTCACTATGAAAATCGTCAATGTTGTCATGGTCCACACCGATTACCAAAGTGCCAACTCATTTTTCAAAAATTTGATAAATCATTTCTGATTAACTTAATTTTGGTAAACGACATTGAGGTAAAACATGAGTTAACCAACATCGGGAAATCGTTTTTGTAAATATTTTTCTTTAGAATATCCAAAAAGATGTCTTTCAAAGTTTAAATTTACCTTTTGAATTTTAGGGGGGAGTAAATCGAAATCCAAAAAATTCAAAAATGATGCAAAACGCCATAAAGGACAAAAACAATAGAAAACAAAAATGAGTTTCCTTGCGAGAAAAAGAGAAAATGATAGTACATTAGTGGTCTGTCGAAACCTCTTTGAACCTAAAATGAAAAACGATAAGCAGCTCTATATAAGATGTATCGGTAGACTCACAATCATTTTAAGGTGTGCAGGGTGATATAAACTTAAATCGACTAAAGACCAGGCGGGAACCACACATTGGCATATGGTCTTAGTACCGAAATTTCGTTTGAGAGATTGCCGAGTGAGTTTCTGAGATATGTGGTCTTTATGTTGTTTATCATCTGGGTATCATAGTTGTTTCTTTTACCGAGAAATTAATGGAGACGAAGTCTAGATCTTCCATGATACCATACATACGTGTACATATTGCAAACGACCTCAATAAGTGATCAACAATCACATGTCCAAACAAAATAAGTGATAATATATCATAGATTCTTTGGGGGAGTCAAGTTCGTCTCTTTGTTGTACATTAGTACTGACCTGTTCACGGACTTGCTCCTGTGCCAACATGCATCTGAAAATCAAGTTCCTCATCAATAAGTGATTCTATCACATAGGGCTTGTTTTCAATCACATAAGTGAGTTTCTCACATCTTTTTATACGGTCAAACAGATGATAAATGGTATACTCACCGGTAAGATGAACTCTCGGGCATACCTTGATACGGGAATGTGTCGTGTGTGGAAGAACACCGGTCGGTAAGTATAAATCATACCTTAATGTATCCCCTCGCCATGATTACATCTGATAAGTTGAGCTCATGTGGATAACAATACTGACAATCGATATAGGATGTTTATCTAATTATTAACAAAATGAACAACAAGAGTGTTTTGGCGTGACCATACACTGATATGATTCTCTTACCCTCGAAACTCGCAAAAAGATTGTTTGTAAATATTTATTTACATTTCTTCGTTTCTGCATCGCTGTATATATTTATTTATCGCTTTCTGTCTTTACATTTGAAGAATAAAAAAAAATCAAAAATATTTTAGGTGTATTTTAATATAAACTTCATAAAAGCCAAAAAGATTTTGCTTCTAGTTTATTTTTGATTGTCCGATGTTGGAACTCGAGTCTATCCTACCATATAATCCTGGTCGTAAGCCGGAAAACAATTGCATCTTCATAAACGGTCGAAGTTGACAGATTTTGAAAGTTAACGGATTAAAACTGAACATTTTCTAAGCTTTCAAACTGTTTTCGGTTGGTTGTTTGATTGAGAGGTGGTCTCATGTGAGTCGTGTGCTTATATTGTTAAAAGTCAATCCTTAGTGAGGTTTTCGTTTGAAAACTTTCAAAGAATGATTATACTTAACGGCTATTCTCATTACGTGCTTAGCTCTGTTGTATGTGCAGAGGTGGCATTCAAAGTATCTAAAAGTGAAGAGAACGTGTCAGATGAATGCCGTAAAGCGAAGACACGACATTGATGCAATCAGAAGATAAAGGTGATCGAGTTGCAGCTGATCACTCATCAACACAAAAAGTATTGAAGATCAAAAGTTTCACGAGCATCATTCAAGGTGGAATTTGTTGATATACTCCCTGATTGTGACACACGTGTCATGTCTAATTAATCATTCCATGCAACTATGAATTATCACGTGAAGTCATGTTTTAATGAATTAATTGTTGACTGAAGAAACATTATTCAATTGATGAAGAACTAGCTTTACAAGGTTGACGAAGAATCTTATGGATTGCATGTGACAAAGACTTTCTACAACAAAGACTTCTTGTGATGAAGTCTCAACATGACGAAGATTAAAGTTGACAAAGACTACTTTGGATGGAGCCTTCACTCAACAAAGACTCTATTGATGAACCATCATGCATTAGACGAAGATTGTATGACGAAACTTCATTGTTTGTCCACTTGATGATGTCGACGAAGACTTTCCAATGAAGACCTATAGGCGATGAAGATAGATAGTTCATCATATTTGAATGTTCGCTAGAAGGTTCGTGGCCCAAATGTAAGGTTCGTCGGACTTGTGGATAAGGTTGGTTATAAAAGGTAGCCTGACAAACAGATAAGGTTAGAGAACACAGTGAGAGAGAATACACTGTAAAACACACACACACACACTGAGAGTTTATAAGGAGATCTTGTAAACATTGCTTTGTAACCGTCGTACGTATTAACACATTTGAGTGTTAAACGTTGAATATTTGCGTTGTGTTTATCTCTCGCTCGGTTTGTATCGTAACGTGGATTCCGCAGTCGTTACGGTATTCGAAACAAGATCTCGTAGTTGTCCGGCGATTCGCAAAAACGGACCTACACTTAACAACCCCTGTCCAAGACAGGTGCTGAGTCCAAACTATAGTACTATCGTTGCTTAGGTGTTAGGCGACAATCGATGTGTTAACATAACATACAAGCATTCGTCGAATAACACGTAACATGCAACAACGGTCAGCGTATAAATAGTGTTTGCATTGTGTGTTCGATGTGATTTGAATAAGTAACGTATGTAACACCCGAAAGTGCGTAAAGCAAAAAGGGATCGAGTATACTCACAGATCGTGCTTAACAAGTAAACGCTCTCTTGGATTGAAGGGAGTGTTGAGAGATTAGCCTGAAAAGTTAACGATAGCATAAGCGAAGAACGGCATGATAAACGGTGCAAAGTAATCAAGTGTCAGATGGTAATCCGATCGAATGGCAATCCGATCGGATGATCACTCGATCAGATGTCAATCCATTCGGATGGTCATCCTCCCGGATGGCCATTCAATCGGATTGACATTCGTTTGGTAAGGATGTGTTTGTGCATGTTCGCTTTGAAGTTTTCGTTGTAGCATTTTGAAAACAGAGAAGTATCTCTACCTTTCAGGTCGTCGGTCGAACGGTCGTTCGATCGGATAGCGATCCGATTGGAAGGTCACTTAGTGAGAACAATTTCAAAGCAGGATTGTCAGTCGATCGGATAGCAATCCGATCGGATGGCAATCCGTTAGAAACTGATGTTCTTTGAAAACTAAGAAAATGATTAAGTGTCGAAGTTCCAAATGTCTGCTATTCAGATAGTCGTTCGATCGGATGGCAATCCGATCGGACGGCAATCCGTTCGACATTCAGTCTGTTTGAAATTTGAAATTGTTTTAAGTGTGGAACCTCAAGTGCAATCCGATCGGATTGCAGTTCGATCGGACGACATTCCATCCCAACGAACCTGATTGTCTTGAACTTGATTATTTTGAAAGTTTTGTAGTCTGATCGAGATGATGTGATAACGTACTAAACAACGGAATCTCGTCAAGTCCCTAGTCGTCCGATCGAACAGGAATCACCCTAATCCGACCAGTTGACTAGTTCGAGACGGTTGTTCATGTTTAACCCGAAATCGGTTGCCTCTTTGATAGAAACTAGATCTCAGACTGATACTTCCCTAAGAAAATAGTAGAAGACTTGAACGAGCTCCGATTCTATCGGTATTGAGTGTAAAAGAGTTGAAAGAAAGTTGGAAAAGTATCTTTCAATCCTTTTAGCTTTGAAAATGTTTAGATCTATGCGAAATCGTTGTTTAATCATGTGGAAATCCTTCAGATATGAGTTGTTCTTGGTGGAATGAGGCCAAAACTTGAAGTTCATAAGAACTCCATGATGACATCACCCTAGAACACCTCAAATCCGTTGATTTCATGGTTAAAAGTTAAGATTTAAAGGTGAAAAAGATGAAGAAGTGCGTGTAGATCATAGAAGTACAAGGTCTAGTTTGAAAACTTACAAGAATCGCGAGAAATCGAGAGAAATGTGGTCTGGAACGCTGCTGGTCGAATGAGGGAGCTGTCACATCACAAATGATGTGACAGGGGGGGTATTTATAGGTTGCCAAACAGGGAAAGTGCACAAGTGTCGGATAGGCCAATGATCGGATGACACTTCGATCGAATGGCCATCTGATTGGCCATTCGACCGTGGTGGTCCGACGAGTTGAGTTTTGGTGTTTCGTTCCGCATGTTGTGTTTTGCGATGTGTTTAAGCAAGTATGTGATGCGATAGTATTAAACAATAGCTACAAATAATTTAATCGATACCCGCTATATGTAACATAAAATCATCATGAATAACTTCCTTTTAGCGTTTACGATTTGACTGCGTTGCGATAGAATTACGATTTTGTTTCGATTAATCACCACAAACATAAACATAAATAAACATGCACATGTAACATTTAAATAGCACACACGCGTAAAACTATATTGTTGATACACTTTGTGGATGCGGCTCGTCTCAGTTCGTCCATGTTACGAAATGAAGATCACAGCCCGATATCCTCCGTCGAGCTTTGAATCATGTTGTAAATGTTACAAATCTGCATGTTGCAGATCTGTCTGCTTGCTGCTATGTTTGTATCTGTTAAGAAAGACCTGCTGTCAATGAAACACCTGCATGATTGATGAAAAACCTCCAAGTTACCTGCTGTTGTCGAAAGACATGTTATCTGCATGCTTACGACGAAAGATCTGCTTATCTTTCGTCATACATGATCTTTCGTCGGCTCCCCAATATCTTTCATCGGCCATGAGGTTTTGTCGAGATGTTTCGTCGACTGCATCCTGTTTCGTCGTCCTGTTCCTCTATATAAGCAGCATAGAACAGAAAGCACAAGATAACCGAGAACAGTGAGAGAGAGTTTAGTGTGTGTTAATCTTATATGGTGTAATCTTGTAACCTGAACTCTACTCATATATACAAGTGTGTGTGTTAAACATTGAATCTCTATGTCTCGTGTCTATCTTAATATCGGTTTGCTTTCCCGGTTGGATTCCGCACAACCGGGTTTATTCGTATACAAGGATTAGGCGACTAGATCCTCCGCTAGTGGACCTACAAGTGGTATCAGAGCCTTGGCTCTCTTCCTTGTTAAAACCGAGTGTTTTTCTTGTTTTTGAAGGTCATACTTTCTGGGAAAAATCCATTTATAACTTCGAAAATCTTGGTGATTTGCTGTTAGTTCTCACAAAAACCTTGTTAGTTTTTGTTTTTACATGTTAAGAAACGGTTTTTCTTTGAACTTTAGTGCAAAATCATTGTTCGGAAATTTTTCCGTTGGCCGGAATCATCATGTATTTCAACGGAGTTCTTGGTGTTCTTCAAGTGTTCATAAGTTTCTTCATAAATTTCCAGGTTTTTGAGTTATATTTGCTTTGTGAGTATGGATGAATTTTTGTTAGTAATTAAAATATATTACTTTGAAAAAGTTGACACAAAGCACCATGATGGGTTGGTAAACACAGTGTGACAAGAGTAAGGTGTGACTTACCTACTCTCAGGATAAGATTTGATTTCTTTTGAAAATATCCTTTTCTGTTTGTGATTTAAAGTCAACGAAAAACTAAACTTTGAGACTTATTGGGCTCCTAGTTTTTCGTCTGGGCCTTTTTCTCAAAACACAAGCATTTTACATTCTCAAAATACTTAGTCTGGTCACACATATTTGGTGGGCTTGTGTCATTAGTGGGCTTACGAATAAGTAACCTACGAAATACAGTGGGCTCATAAAATTGAGTATATCATTCTTCGTGGGTATGTTACTTGGAAGCTATTCGTGGGCCTGTTATTTGATTTGGGCCTGGTAACTCTAGTGGGCCATTCATTTTTCGTGGCATATTAATAGTTGGCTATCATCTTTCATGAATATCAGTTGGTTCAAAGTGGTTGTTAAGTTGTTGTTTTTCAGTTCATCATGAGTACACACCTTTGGGGTCAAGCACTTTTAGGATCTCAATCTTCAAATGATCCTTCTCATCAAAGTAAACCGAAAATGGCAGCAGATATGTATGGTCGTTGGATTCCAGATTCAAATACGGAGAGCAAGTATACGAGCAAGGGTTTATCTCCTTCATGGGCTCAGACTCCCACGCCTACTTCATCAGCACAATCGTGTTCTATTACGACAAATCAGTGGGCATTGGTTACTAACCAAATTCATAAACCAAAAATGGAAAGAAATATGTATGGTGAACCAATACCAGTTGCCTTAGAGCAAAGCTATCGGTCTACTGTAGTACCATCATTTCTTGATCTAAACTACAATGGTCAAACAAAAACGGCGTTTTTATGCCAAAATTTTCAAAGATGCCAGCAATGGTGAATCCTCGGGAAATGATGACAGTTCTGAACATGACGGTAGCTCAGTTGAAGATGGTAAAAGTTCAAGTTCAAGCGAGGATGGATCAGAATATGAATGAACAAGGGAGGTTGTTGATTCTGAGGCAAATGAGTTAATATCTGAGAGTGAATCCAGTCAGGTGTGTGTCGATGAACCAAGTTCGGATAGGTGTGATAGATGTGTTAGTTTAGGTGATAAATTGTCGGACTTGCAAAGCAAATATGATGATTTGCAAAGCAAGTATGACGTGACATATATCCATAATCAAAAGTTGACAGTGGATCTTTCGAAATGCAAAGAGGCTAACATGTTTTATGAAAACCATGAAAAGGAGTTTAAAACAGTGATTGAAAATTTAAGAAAAGCTAAAACTGAGCTAATAAAAATGGTTTCAAGAAAACAAACTGACATAAACTGTTATATCAATCGTCTCGAGGTCATGCAAAAAGAGTTAGCCTGTATAAAGTGTGAAAGTGAGGCGATCCAGCTAAAGCTAAATAGTTGTTTAAACTCTAGTTATGTGCTGGATCACATCATCGATGTTCGGAAAGAGAAAAAGGATGCCACGTGCATTGGATATAAAAAATGTCCACCACCTGTTAGCCACAATTATGATGTGATGCCTGATGAGGAGAATATGACTTATTTTGAGCAATCTGTTCCTTTAGACGTTGAAGAATTTGCAACCGGACTTGGAAACAAAACAGAAGTTTCATCAGATTCGGATGTGTCAGCAGATACAGATGTATGAACTGCTGAACAAAATCAGGATCCTCGGGTCATTGTTGAGGATGCTGATTCTTCAGATGATGAATCCGATGATACTGACTTAGCACAGTCTGATGCGGTGATCAAAGAAGAGGACATACCTCTTGAGAATCATATTTTATGTGATCCTCCCGCAAAACCTGCTAAGACTATTCTATTTGAGTCCACGTCTGCACAAGATTGTGAAAGCATGAATTTGCTTTACACGTTGATTGGATCTGATAAGATATATTCAGACAAGGATTTCCCAATCAAGAATGTGAATCAATCCTTGATTGATAAAGTTTTTGAAGATTCTACTAGTAAGTTTTTGGGAAAGTCGAGCCCAGGAGTTGTAGTAACTCAGTGTGCTCCTATCCCAAAATCTGAAGTTAGAAAGAAATATGGGAATCAAAAATTGCAACCACAAAACAATCAACGAAAGCAAAGTCACGTTCACCAAGGAAAGGGAAACGGCAAACAAAGCCAAAACAAGAAGAAGGTTTAGAAGGTGAACTTCGTGAAATCCCGAGGGACGGATAAAATTGAATCTTTTGAAAACAAATCCAACATAGATTTTGTTATGCAAAAGAAAATTTTAAAAAGAAACAGTCAAAACAACTACACACAACACACAAACTGTTGTGATGTAGGACCAAGTACCTCATGATCACGAAGTTCATCATCAAGCTTTTACAATTATGATACTACGAGGTTTGTTGAGCGGAGATCATGTTTTGAATGCGGTGAGTACGGGCACACTGTCAGAAATTGTCCATATCTCACCAAGGGAAAGGCAAAAGTTGATGCCCCCAATGGCAACAGTTACCATATAAGATCTGTTTCACCAAGACAGGACCCTCGTCTTGTTAAACAACGAGAAAAGAAACAGAAAAAGCAACAAAGAAAAGAAGTTGAAAAGGCTTTAAAACCAGAGGTTGTCCAAACGCAGTCTGTTAAATCAGATGTTAAAAATGAAAAACAAAAACAGATTTGTAAACTAAACTCGGAAATTGTTTCAAGGGGAGCTACATCAATTCCGAATCATCGGGAAATGGATGTCACAATTCTCGATGATGACGGATGACCCAAGTCTGTGAAGGCTTGGGTCCCCCTCTCCAACTAATCTCTAATCTCTGAATGAGTGTGCAGGATGTTCCAGGAGGAACTATCGATAGTCTTAGGATTGATGATAGTGGAGCGTCCATGCACAAGATCAACGACATAAGGCTCCGAAACATTGTTGTATCCAAGGATAATATTGTTGCCATTTATGGAGAGAAATGAAAAAGAAAAGTAGACAAATATGTCCGATGAAAGAATGATGGTGAAAGAATGTGGTCGAATGAAGTTGAAAAATTCGACAAGTTGAAAAATGTGCCAAGATTTGATTGTTGAAGGTTTTGATCGGATCAACAGGAGAGATTCCAATGAAATGTACGCGTCTGCAGCACGTCTGAAGCTTTTCGAAGATTCATGGATTTTTCTTCCACAAGAAGTTCAAAGCCCACAAGATGAACGTGTAGTATACATTTCTCTTCGGTGTGATTGAAGAAAATGTGTTTGTTGAACAAACCAACCGGGTGTGCGGATACCTTGGCATGGATTGATCAACCGCACATTACTTCTAAAGGAGAAAGACGAAGACCTTTGCTGGTGCAAAAGCATGTGGAATACATCATGCATGGATCGACCAATGATGATGTGTGCAAGCTTTCCCACATGCTTCATTTGCCACTTACCAACCGGACCCGAAGGTTTATTATCTTGTTGCTGTAAAGGGAATTCTTGGTTCATTGAAGTAGCTGCAAAATCGCCTTGAAATCCACACCGGGTGGACATCCACTTTGGGAGAGCACTCAGATTCCTGGCAATGCACGAAGCAGTTACAGGATTATGGTTTTGAATTTCTAATCTCTCCTATCTTTGTCGATATTTAAGCTGCTTTATGATTTTCTAACATCTCGTACAACACTCCTTGGCCAGACACATTGATCTCTAATATCACCTCATACGTGATTGTTTCAATCTGAAACTCGTCAATGTTGTTTTGGTCCACACCGATGACCAACCTGCCGACCTTTTTACCAAAGTTTTTGACAAATCACGATTTAACTCTTTATTATTGGTAAACGGCAATAAGGTCAAGCAAGAGTAAAACCGACATCGGAAAATCGTTTTTGTAAATATACTTGTGTTTTTAATTTATCATAGTTTTTACATTTTAGGGGGGGGGGGGTAAATCCAAATTTTAAAAATCCAAAAACATCGAAAAATTATCAAAAACACAAAAACAATAGATAAACAAAAATGAGTTTCCTGGCAAGGAAAAGAGAAAATGATAATACATCAGTGGTCTGTCTAAACCTCTTTAAACCTTAAATGAAAAACGATAAGCAGCTCTATATAAGATGTGTCGGTAGGCTCACAATCATTTTAAAGTGTGCAGGGTGATATAAACCTAAATCGATTGAAGACTGTGTGGGAACCACTCATTGGCATATGGTCTTGGTACCGAAATTTCGTTTAAGAGATTGCTGAGGCTCTGAGATACGTGGTCTTTATGATGTTTATCATCTGGGTATCATGGTTGTTTCTTTTGCCGAAATATAACGGAGACCAAGTGTAGATCTTCCAGGATACCATAATACAAACGTGTACATATTGCATATGACCTCATTAAGTGATAAACAATCACATGTCCACAAAATAAGTGATAAAAATCACATTTATCCGGGAGTCAAGTTCGTCTCTTTTCAGTACGTTGTACTGACCTGTTCACGGACTTGCTCCTGTGCCCTCATGCATATGAAAATCAAGTCCACATCAATAAGTGATTCTATCACATTGGGCTTGTTTTTAATCAAAAATAAGTGAGTATCTCACATTTTTATATACGTCAAAACAGATGATAAATGGTATACTCACGAGTAAAATGAACTCTCCTGCATACCTTGATACGGGAATGCGTGGTGTGTAGGTGAACACTGGTCGGTAAGTATAAATCATACACTAATCGTATCCCCTCGCCATGATTACATCTGATAAGTTGAGCTTATATGGACAACAATACCGATAATCGTTATAAGATGCTTATCTAAATGTTAACTAACTGAACAACAAGAGCGTTTTGGCGTGACCGTACACTTATATGATTCTTTTACCCTCGAAACTCATAAAAAGAATGTATGTAAATATTTATTTACTGCTTTCAGTTTCTGCATTTCTGTATATAATTATTTACTGCTTTCCGTCTTTAAATTTGAAATATTCAAAAATACCAAAAAGATTTTAGGTGTGTTTTAATTTAAACTTTCTAAAAGTCAAAAAGGTTTTCTTTCTACATTATCTTTGATTAACCGATGTTGGAACTCGAGTCTTCGTTACCTGAAACCTGAACGAAAACCAAAACAACTGATTCTTCATAAATGGTCGAAATTTACAAGTTTTGAAAGTTAAAATCTAAAGTTGAACAATTTGTTAAACTTTCAAACTGTCGGACCGTAGTTGATTGAAAAATGGTCACATGTGTGTCATTTGTTTATGTTAACTATATTCCAAGCAGTTGTTCTCATTACGCGTTTAGCTTTCTTGTATCTGCAGATGCGGCATCAGGAACAGCTAAAAGCAAAGAGAACGTGTTAGAAGACGAGCTTTGGGATGAAGACACGACATGGATGCACTCAAAAGATAATGATGATCGAGTTGCCGCTGACCTCTCATCAACACCTCAAGGATCTAGTGCTGAAAATGGGGTTTATTTTAAGGGGGAGTTTGTTAACACTTGATAAATGAAAGGGGGAGTTTGTTGATACACTTTGTACTTACGACGCGTGAAGACTTGAAGATCCTCCGACATGATAGACATGGAAGATGAACCCTCACGAATAGCATCCAAGGGGGAGTTTGTTGATACACTTTGTGGATGGGGCTCGTCTCAGTTCGTCCATGTTACGGAATGAAGATCACGGCCCGATATCCTCCGTCGAGCTTTGAATCAAGTTGTAAATGTTACAAATCTGCATGTTGCAGATCTGTCTGCTTGCTACTGTGTTTGTATCTGTTAAGAAAGACCTGCTGTCGACGAAACACCTTCATGATTGACGAAAAACCTCCAAGTTACCTGCTGTTGACGAAAGACATGTTATCTGCATGCTTATGATGAAAGACCTGCTTGTCTTTCGTGAGACATGATCTTTCGTCGACTCATGATGTTTCGTCGATTGCATCCTGTTTCGTCGTCCTGCTCCTCTATATAAGCAGCACTGAAGACAGACAAGAGACATAGAACAGAAAGCAAAAGATAACTGAGAACAGTGAGAGAGAGTTTAGTGTGTGTGAATCTTATACGGTGTAATCTTGTAACCTGAACTCTACTCATATATACAAGTGTGTGTGTTAAACATTGAATCTCTGTGTCTCGTGTCTATCTTAATCTCGGTTTGCTTTCTCGGTTGGATTCTGCACAACCGGGTTTGTTGGTATACAAGGTGTAGGTCCCTATCCGGTGGATGACGAACCTCAAACCTTGTTATACTAACTCACTAGCGAGTGCGGAATCCAAGCTAGCAAGCAAACCGGGATTAAACAAGTATGAACACAAGCACACACGGGTTCACCGATTAACACAACTTGTATTAATGCAAATGAAGGTTTCGGTTACAAGCACAATGTTTACAAACCTAACTTGTAAACTCTCAAAGTGTGTGTGTGTTTTCTGGACAGAATGCTCTCAACAATATCTCTCGGATGTGTGTGTCCTGTCTGTGTGCATCTCTCTATCTCAAACTCAACACTGCATGGGTATATATATACCCAGCCTAGCATGCCTGATCGAAGGATCTGATAGATGGTCCGAAGGATCATCTATCGAAGACCAAGTATTCGAAAGATCATCAAGGACCTCGAAAGATTACCTTTCGAGGTCTATGATTCGAACCATATCTTTCGATGAGGTCGAAGGATCCACATTATCCTTCGACCTCTTATCCTTCGACACAGTACATCTTTCAACTGTTGACTAAGTCAAACCAGGAGGACGGTTGACTTTGTCAACTTACAAGACTGACAAGGACATCGTTTACATACAGACCGAATACAGACAAAGTACAGACACAAGTGCACCAACAAACTCCCCCTTGGCTGTAGCTTTGTCTTTATCTTCTATAGTTGTAGACTCGTCTCGAACTTCGACGGTCTTGGGTCTTCGAGTTCTCAAAACTCTGATGTCCTTTCAAGTCTTCAATGTCGGAGGATCTTCAAAGTCTTCACGTCTTGAAAGCAGAGAGTGTATCAACAAACTACCCGTATCATGTAGGAAGTGTGTTGACAAACTCCCCCTTAACATAAGCTCCCCCTTGAGTTATGCTCGTGAAAAGACTTTATCTTTATGAAGTGAGATCCTTGTGATGTTGATGATGGCCAACGGCAACTCGATCATTTTCATCACTTGAGCGCCTTCTCATCGTGTCTTCATTCCAGAGCTTGTCATCGACTATGTTCTTCCAGCCTTTAGAATCTGCACAAGCAAGAAATCTAAACGCATAATGAGAACAACTGCTTGGAATATAGTTAACATACACACATGACACACGAATGACCATGTCATAATCAAACACCGTCCGACAGTTTGAAAGTTTAAATTTGTCAATTTTAGTTTTTAACTTTCAAACATGCAAATTTTTGACCGTTTATGAAGATTTAGTCAGTTCGGTTTTCAGTCAGGTTTCAGGTAACGAAGACTTGAGCTCCAACATCGTACGATCGAAAATAAAGCAGAAATAAAATCTTTTTGGCTTTTATAAAGTTTATATTAAAACACAGCTAAAATCTTTTTGGTATTTTTGAAATTAAAAGACAACAATTTAAAAACCTTTGAGTGTTATCAAACGACATCACCGCTAATGTCGTGCTGATATGCACCAAACGACGAAACTGTTTAAAAGAAATAATAAAAGTTAAGCAGTAAATAAATATATACAAACATTCTTTTTGTGAGTTTCGAGGGTAAGAGAATCATATCAGTATACGGTCATGCCAAAACACTCTTGTTGTTCAGTTAGTTAACATTAAGATAAGCATCCTATAACAATTATCGGTATTGTTGTCCACTTAAGCTCAACTTATCAGATGTAAACACGGCGAGGGGATACGTTAAGGTATGATTTATACTTACAGACCGGTGTTCATCCACATCACGACACATTCCCGTATCAAGGTATGCACGAGAGTTCATCTTACCGGTGAGTATACCGATTATCATCTGTTTGACCGTATAAATTGTGAGATACTCACTTATTTTGATTTGAAAACAAGCCCTATGTGATATAATCACTTATTGATGAGGAACTTGATTTTCATATGCATGAGGGCACAGGTGCAAGTCCGTGAACAGGTCAGTACTTCCGTACAGCAGAGAGACGAACTTGACACCCGGATAAATGTGATATTTTATCACTTATTTGATTTGGACATGTGATTGTTTATCACTTATTGAGGTCGAATGCAGTATGCAATATGTACACGTATGTATAGTATCATGGAAGATCTAGACTTGCGTCCCCGTTATTTTTCGGTAAAAGATACAACCATGATACCCAGATGATAAGCAGCATAAAGACCGAATATCTCAGAACCTCGGCAATCTATCAAACGAAATTTCGGTACTAAGACCATATGCCAATGAGTGGTTCCCACCTGATCTTCAGTCGATTTAAGATTTATATCACCCTGCACACTTTAAAATGATTGTGTGCCTACCGATACATCTTATATAGAGCTGCTTATCGTTTTTCATTTACGGTTTAAAGAGGTTTGGATAGACCACTGATGTACTATCATTTTCTCTTTTGCTCGCCAGGAAACTCATTTTTGTTTTTCTATTGTTTTTGTGTTTTTGAAATTTTTCGATGTTTTTGGATTTTCAGATTTTTTGATTTACTCCCCCTAAAATCAATAAACTAAGACAAATTTAAAACACAAAGGTATTTACAAAAATGATTTTCCGATGTTGGTTTACTCTTGTGCTTGACCTTAATGCCGTTTACCAAAATTAAGTTTTATCAGAAAAGATTTAACAAATTTTGGAAAAGTGAGTTGGCATGTCGGTAAGCGATGCGGACCATGACAACATTGATGAGTTTCATATTGAAACAATCACGTGTGAGGTGATATCCGAGATCAACGTGTCAGGTCAAAGAGTGCTGTGCGAGATAATAACAATTCACAAAGCAGCTAAAATATCGACAAGTATAGGAGAGATTAAGAATTTAAAGGCGTATCCTGCAACTGTTCCGTGCATTGCAAGGAATCTAAGCACTCCCAACTGGATATCCACCCGGTGTGGACTTCAAGGTCGAATTTGTAACTACTGAAAAGTCTCTTGACAGCAATAAAATCATAAACCTCCGGGTCCGGCTGGTCTTCCACATTTCACCAGCGAAGGTCTTTGACTTTCTCTTTCAGAAATGGTGTGCGGATGTTCAATCCATGCAAAGGCATCGACACACATTTCACTTCATTCGTTCCTGTGGACCCGATCAAAAACCATAATGACCAAATTTTGACACGTTCTTCATTTGGTCGAATTTTGCAACTTCATTCATCCAAATTTTCTTTTTCTTTCCTCTCTCTCCATCAAAGGCAACAATTTCTTCTGTCGCCTATCTTGTGCAAGGACATTCCACTATCAACAATCCTAAGACTATCAATAGTTCCTCCTGGAACTTCCTGCACACTCATTCAGAGATTAGTTGGAGAGAGGGACCCCAAGCCTTCACAGACTTGGGTCGTCCGTCATCATCGAGAATTGTAACATCCATTTCCCGATGATTCGGAATTGATGTAGCTCCCCCTGAAACAGTTACCGGTTTTGGTATCCAAATCTCTTTCTGTTTTTCATGTTTAACATCCGATTTAACAGATTTTGTTTGAATAATCTCCGGTTTTAAAATCTTTTCAACTTCTTTTCTTTGTTTCTTTTTCTGTTTCTTTGCTCGTTGTTTAACAAGACGAGGGTCCTGTTTTGGTGAAACAGATCTTTTATGGTAATTGTTACCATGGGGGGCATCAATTTTTGTCTTTCTCTTGGTGAGATATGGACAATTCTTAATGATGTGTCCATACCCACAGCATTCAAAACATGATCTCCGCTCAACAAACCTCGGAGTATCATAACTGCAATAGCCGGATGATGAACTTCGTGATCTTGAGGTACTTGGTCCTACATCACAACCGTTTGTGTGTTGTGTATAGTTGTTTTGACTGTTTCTTTTCAAAATTTTACTTTGTTTAACAGAATCCTTTTTGGATTTGTTTTTGAAAGTATCAATTTTATCAGTCCCTCTTGATTTCACCAGGTTTATCTTCCGATTTTCGCCCTGTTGGCCTTTTCTATTCTCTTGGGCGGCATGATTTTGTTCACGGGGATCATCAACCTTTGCTTTCAACTTATGAAGATATGGACAATTTCGAATTATGTGTCCAAGTGTACCACATTCAAAACAATATCTTCGTTCAATAATTCCCGAAGCATCATGCGTTCGTCTTGCCGATGATGATGAACTTTGTGATCCCGAGGTACTAGGTTTTGAACAGTTTGGATCATTTCTTTTCAGAACTGTTGCTTGTTTAACAAAATCTAAGTTAGATTTGTTCTCATAAGTTTCGATTTTGTCCGTTCCCTTAGATTTCACAAAGTTCACATTCTTGTTTTTCTTTTGGGTCTGTTTCTTCTGACCCTGAGTCGGTGCCTTTCCTTTAGGTTTGGTATGATTTGGCTGCCTCTTCTCTGTTGGTAATTTTTGATTGCCATATTGTTTTCGAATTTCAGCCTTTGGAATAGGAGGACACTGTGTAACTGTAACACGTGATCCTGTCTTTCCCAAAAACTTACTAGTCGAATCTTCAAAGACTTTACTTATTAAAGATTGATTAACATTCTTAATAGGAAAATCTTTGTCAGAGTAGATTTTATCATCACCAACAAGAGTGTACAGCAAATTCACACTCTCTGACTCTTGTGCAGACGAGGACTCGATTGCAACAGTCTTAGCGGGTTTTGCAGGAGGATCACATAGAATGTAATTCTCGAGAGGTATGTCCCCATCTTTGACTTCCGCATCGGACTTTGCTGGGATGGTATCATCAGATTCATCATCAGAAGAATCAGCATCCTCAATGATGACTGAAGGATCCTGATTCAGTTCAGCAGAAGACACACATGCATCCGCTGAAGTATCTGAGTCTGGTGATACATCTTTCTTGTATCCGAGTCCTGCTGCAAACTCCTTTACATCTAGAGGAACAGATGGTTCAAAGAACACTCTATCCTCCTCGTCAGGCATCGCATCATAATTGTGTCTCACAGGTGGTGGACATTTCTTATATCCTATGCACGTGACATCCCGCTTTTCTTTCTGAACATCAATGATGTGATCCAACACATAGCTAGAACTCAAATAGCTATCTAGCTTGAGTTGGATTGCCTCACTTTCCGTTTTTACACAGACCATTTCTTTTTGCATTGTCTCAAGACGTGAGATATACAAATTAATTTCCGTTTGTTTTCTGGAAACCATTTTAGTCAATTCAGTTTTATCTTTCTTTAACGTCTCAATCATTGACTTAAATTCTTTTTCATGGTTTTCATAAAACATGTTGGCTTCTGTGCATTTGGAAAGATCCACAGTCAATTTCTGATTGTGGATGAATGTCACATCATATTTCTCTTGCAAAGCCTCATGCTTGCTTTGCAAGTCACACCACTCAGCACTCAAGGAACTATGTTTGTCTTGCAAGTCAAACAAACTAGCTTGTAAAGCATCATGTTTGGCTTGCAACTCAGACATGTTTCCTTCTAAGTCAGCACACCTAGCATGCAACCTAGCACATTCATCACAATTAACAGCAGTGGGTTCATCGACACGTACCTGACTGGAATTACTCTCAGGTGTTGGCCTTTCTGCATCAGAATCAATACCAGATCCATCCTCACTTGAACTTGAAGTTGTATCACCCTCCACTGAAGTTGAAACATCTTCATCTGAACTTCTAACATGTTCAGAACTGTTATCATTCCCCGAGGATCCACCATTGCTGACATCTTTGACAATTTCAGCATACAACGCCGTTTTTGTCTGACTACTGTTCTTGGGATTAAGAAATGACGATTCTACAGTAGAATGATGGTGTTGTACGGCAACTGGGGGTAATGGATTTCCATACATGTCTGTGGTTGGAGCTGGCTTTACAGGAACTTGTATTGGATTGCCAAAACAATCTGTTGTTGTTATCGTTTCACTTTGCCTTTGATTGGTAACTGATGCCCACATTTCTGCAGTAATTCGAGGTGGTGTGGGAGATTCGGCCCATAATGGAGATGACCTTGTATTCGTGTATTTTCCATCGTCTGGAGCCGGTGTACCCCACCATGAGGGAGTGACACCTGAACTTGTATATTCACCATTATCTGGAGCAGGAGTTCCCCACCAACTCGGATTCATCTTTGACAAGAAAAATAAATTCTAAGTCAAAGTCACGAAGGATGATGGCCACCCGAAAGATCACACAGCCGAAGGATCCTGGTCGAAAGATCTGAAATCACAGAAACTAGTTAACAATAAACTGACCACAATCGAAAGATCAACTATTGTTCGAAGGATCAACAGTTCTCGAAAGATTACTGTTGAATCTCGAACAATAATTTCGAAAGATTCAAGAACTCGAAGGATTCCCTTTTGAAAGATCCTTATCTTTCGAGTTAAATCCTTATCTTTCGGACACTGTCTTTCGAATAGATTCCTTGGTCGAAAGATATGTTTCGGACTTCGAAGGATGTGTCGAAAGATGATGATCTATCGTGCCTTCCTTGATCGAAAGATGATCTTTCGATGTCGAAGGATATCTTTCGAAGTCGAAGGATATCTTTCGAATGTGCACTGACACACTGACACAGATGTGACGGGTTGGTGAAAAGGTGATGGGTTGGTAAGTCAACTTTCGGCAAAAGGGTATGGCAGGCTGACAACTTTCCCACCAACTTTGAAAAGATTGCCCAAAAAGGATAACCTTATCCTAGAACCAGTCACCGGAAGTTTAACCGGAATATTCGCCGGAAAAACACCAAATCACTTAAAAACAAGTTTTAAGTTACCCAACCCACTTATGAACACTCCCGGTAAGTTTAAAACACGTTTTCCAGTTTAAAAGTGTAGAAAAACCAACAAAAACGGGTGTTAAACCAAGTGTTCAAACACACACCAAGAACTTGAAAAACCCGGTTTTAAACAAGGTAAAGAGCCAAGCTCTGATACCACTTGTAGGTCCCTATCCGGTGGATGACGAACCTCAAACCTTGTTATACTAACTCACTAGCGAGTGCGGAATCCAAGCTAGCAAGCAAACCGGGATTAAACAAGTATGAACACAAGCACACACGGGTTCACCGATTAACACAACTTGTATTAATGCAAATGAAGGTTTCGGTTACAAGCACAATGTTTACAAACCTAACTTGTAAACTCTCAAAGTGTGTGTGTGTTTTCTGGACAGAATGCTCTCAACAATATCTCTCGGATGTGTGTGTCCTGTCTGTGTGCATCTCTCTATCTCAAACTCAACACTGCATGGGTATATATATACCCAGCCTAGCATGCCTGATCGAAGGATCTGATAGATGGTCCGAAGGATCATCTATCGAAGACCAAGTATTCGAAAGATCATCAAGGACCTCGAAAGATTACCTTTCGAGGTCTATGATTCGAACCATATCTTTCGATGAGGTCGAAGGATCCACATTATCCTTCGACCTCTTATCCTTCGACACAGTACATCTTTCAACTGTTGACTAAGTCAAACCAGGAGGACGGTTGACTTTGTCAACTTACAAGACTGACAAGGACATCGTTTACATACAGACCGAATACAGACAAAGTACAGACACAAGTGCACCAACACAAGGATTAGGCGACTAGATCCTCCGCTAGTGGACCTACAAATATCCAGAACGCATAATTCGAGTTGCGAATGCGATTGCGATGAGCGATAAAGCGATAAAACATGCGATAAACATCGGTTAAACCTCGATAATTAATAGATACTCCACATAATACAACTAAAGAGATAAAGATAAAAGATTCGATTACAAGTCAATGAAGTCAAATCGGTAGTTAAGCAAGGAGTGACATATCACAATTAGCAATCTTTTCTTTCTTTGACTTTGCTTATCAATACACAAGTGTAAATCAATGGCCATGATTTGATTAAGATTATGATGTAAATCAATGGCCATGATTTGACAAGTTTTAAACTGATATTTTTAGAAAGGAGGAACGAAAAGTATAAAGAAGGGGAGCATTTAGCCCTCCACTTAATTGTTTGAAGGTTTTTTTTATTTTGGTATTAACACCATCAATTAATCTACAATCTTAAAAAAGTAAAGTGGGCCTATTTTTTTCAAGAATCAAAATTATGAACTTTAAAAATCAACTCTATACCAAGTCAATCCCTTAGAATTCGAGTCGAGCTTGGGCTTAGTAAAAAATTCAATTTGGTTAGGAGTTCTAGTCGAGTTTGAGCTGGTTATGCCAAGACTCACCAACATGTTTATCAAATTGTTCTTAGTATATATGTAAGAGAATATATTTTCACTCTAAACTTCTTTCTTCATCATTACTTGTAAAATAATTACAACTATTCAAAAGCCGAAGCAAATGTTAAACCCTTGAATAAGTATTTAAATGTTACATCTATTATAGGAATCAATTACAAGATACACATAAAATTATAAAATGGTGTATACTTCTGGAAAACGTAAAATCTTAATCAATCATCACAACCAACTATCTAATTGTCATTAAAACTAATCTTCAAATCATAATCAATCATCACAAGGTTCAGAAAGTTTTAATCCATTCCCATATAGCTTCTCACCTTTCTGTGCCAAACTAAATATTTCCGATTCTTGAAGAACACCATCCGTGGGAGTCCAAAAACCACATCAACAAACCGCATTGTTGGGTCCACAACCACCCGTAGTTTCATCCTTGGGATTCCAGAAACCACGTCAACAAGCCACTGATGCTAACCTCAGCACAGTTTTTTGGCAGCACAAGGCGCCCACTCGTCCCGGTATCTGTAGCAGTCAATGATTTCTCAAACAATGGAGTAACCATCTCATTCACACAGTCAAAGAATCACGGCAGGAACGAATTTGTTTGTTACGCATAAATAAAATCATCTATGCTTCAGTTTATGTATAGTAGGTGCTAGTATTTTAAAGAATTGAAAGAACACCGCTTAAAGATGCTATCAAATTCTTCAACTGTCATTCTGGGTGCATAACGGTCTAGCTTATTCTTCCTACTGGTTCCAGTGCCAGGCATATCGTTACGAGCTTGAACTTGAGCTCGAGCTTTAGTAGAGGACTTACTTCCACTGGGTTTAAGAGACAGTGGTGGAGGGGTTGATCGAGGTTCATCAGTCACTAGATTAGTTGCCACCAGTGTTTGTTGAACAGCAGCAAGAGGGGTGGGTGTGCGGGTAGACTCTTGCGGGGTTTCTTGAGAACTCGGTATCTGAAATTAAACTACACAAATACGGTGTAAGAAAACATGTGGCTGTATAAGTTTTTGAGTAAAATGTCCAATTTGTCCTTGAGGTATGGCCACTTTTGCAACTTCCGTCCAAACGTTTGTTTTTCCGCATCTATATTCAAAAGGTTGAAATCTTGCCATCTTCATCCAACTCGTTAACTCTATCCTTTTTCTCCATTAAATAAGGGGCATTTCTATCTTTTTAGACATTTTTTATTATAATAAAAAACAATATAAGAAATAAAGATCCACCTCTATTGACTTTCTCCCCACCCAAACCCTTTAATCATCACAAAAAAAATGTCTAGAAAGACGAAAATACCCCTGACTTAGCGTTAAAAATGGATGAAGTTAACTGCTTGGATGAAAAAGGCAAGAGGTCAAACCTTTTGGATCTAGATGCAGGAAAACAAACTATGGACGAAAGTCGCAAAAATAGCCAAACCTCAGGTAAATTTTTATAATAAAAATTACCTCTTGAAATAAGGCTTATGTAATCTTCCAACAGCTTATCAAGTGTGGCTTTCCTGCCAATGTCATCAAGAGAAACACGGTATACCCATTCCCTGTATTCGGGCGCAAGATGCTAGAGTCCGTGTTGTGGGCCCATGCATGGAAATGTTTCACCTAAGCAATCGCAGTTTTATTAAAAAACATACAATCAAAAGTTCCTGATCACAATTTAACATTAAAGCACATTTGTTGACTCTAAACTCACAACTAACTTGACAACTGTTATTAATTTACCATTAAAAGGCCAGATTGAAACTGATCAATCAGAAGTCATGTTTACTACAAAATTAGAAGATGATTGATTATCAATCTAGATGCATTTTAACATTCCAGAATCTAATCAATTTCAGTAATTCAAGAATTTAAGCACAGATTACATAGTTTTGCAACACTTGATTGTATAATTGGCTAACATATAGTTATGCATACCAATATTGCATCTTGTGGTCCACAACCGTTGCATTTATTTTTTTCGCCTTCTAATGTTGTATACCAGTACATGGATACTGGGCACAGGCGATGGAATTTCTGTATGGAAAATGAGTGTTTTTCAATAATAATAATAATAATAATAATAATAATAATAATAATAATAATAATAATAATAATAATAATAATAATAATAATAATAATAATAATAATAATAATAATAATAATAATAATAATAATAATAATAATAATAATAATAATAATAAAGGTACTCCCTTTATTCTTATGATAAAATATGGTACAACGTCGTACGAAGGACTAAATATATAAATTGAACACTACATAAATGTAAACATATTCAAAGCAGTGTCTTCAACGGAAATTAAGAAGCTCCGTTGTAGACACATTTTAGCTTGTTACCAAGCTCTCATCAAGAAGAACAAAACCCAAAATAATCAATTATATAACACATAGAAAAATACCATTATTTGCATACAGAGTAAAACTTTAAAGGTATAACTTTCACTCATTTTCTAACATTTTTCTTTTATAGAAATTAACGTCAATTATAGAGTTTGTATATTTAACCCATTATATCTATAAATGGATTGGAAATAAGTTTTAGCTCTACAATCAATATAGTTAACATCAAAAACCTTTTAAAGATACATAATCAATAAAAGCTTAAGTGAAAACGGACCCATTATTTGATGGAATGGTTTTGAAATGCGACCAAAAGTATATTCAGATATTACCGGCTTGTTTCAATTATCATTCTTAGAAGTTCTATAAATAAATATTGATTATATTCATGAGAAAGTATAAAAGCTCATCGTAATATTTCTTACTTCAACAAAGGATTCCAATACAAAAAACATCTGTAGATATTTAAATAAGGTTAATCATAAATGTCATTTTTTAGGTTAGTTACCTGCATCACTTTCGCAGATTTCATCTTCCGCATGGTGATAGATTCCTATGAACAATCACCATGCTATCAAGATTTAACCAGCATTCTTCAGTTCCCTGCATCAGGAATCAGTCAGTATAATTAACAGCACAAAACAATATAAACCAAGAACTGAAGACAACTAACCATTGAATCCGTACAATACTTTCGTCAACTGGAGGCAGAAGATGCGGCGCCCTAGATGCGGTGAACTAGGGTTTACCAACAGAAGCGGCGCTGAATAAAATAGAGAATCAGGGTTTGATTATTTATAATGGTGCGTTCATGTGAGATTTCCATTTTAACCCCTCATTTTTACACTATTTATCTATTAATTACCCTTCTGGCCCTTTTATTTAGTATGTTTGCTAAGACTAAAAAATTATGTAGTTGTGCATATGTGCTTATGATATACTTCAAACAACACATTTTTACATTACTTTTCACATTACATTGTCGTGTATCTCTATGTCACATTTGATCGAATAAGGTTTGAAGCATTCATCCACGTACATATACGAAATACATGCGTGGGTGAGATGTTGGGTTTCAAGCTTCAATCACATGCAAAAAGAACTCACCATAGGATATTTGTTACCAATTCCACACCTAAACAACATCTCGCTCAACTCTTGAATCCCACCGGTAAGCCGGTTCCGAATCACCTCACAACGCTCTGTTTTTCTTGACTACAACTAGAGGTGCTTGCTACTTGCTTCCATTTTTCGGCCCTTATTTTCCTTTGTGACTTGAATGGTGACTTCAAAATTCAGATTTGAAATTGAACTATAACTCAATACGTATCCACGGAACAATTATGAAACCACCAATTTCAATATTAAAATGTTGTTCATAATATTATTCCAAACAAAGAAATCCGACTTTCGCTTGTCTCTTTTTCCTTAATATGATGGTTGTTAGACATGTAAACTTAATTATGTTAGTATTTATTATGCAAACTTATATGTCCGATATGTATTATAACTTATGAATGATGAGATAAGCGGGTGGGATATTCAAACTGCCTATGGCAGTTATTCCCGCCACAAAATAACCGCCAAATCTCAGGTATAAATATGTAATGACCGGCATCAAGATCCGGTACCAAGACATTCTGAATATTCTGTTCGAATTGTCCATCTTTCTTCCATTGTTTCCCTCAATTCATTCATTTCACTATTTCTGCATATTTTGTTCTTGTTCCATCATGAATACCAATCAAAACAGTCCTCTTAATTCCGCTGCAAACCCTCTTGAATCCCAACATGAAGATGATGATAACGGCTTCCGCCAACATAGTGGTATCAGAGCCAAGGTTTCAAAGAAGGCAGAAATTCATCCCACGGCAACGACGATGCCATGCCAACATTGTCTTGATGAAAAACACGAAAAAGAGAAGAAATTCCTTCGTGTAAGGCTGTGTTATTACTGTCATCAACCCGGCCATCAGATTTACTCGTGCAAAGCGAAGGAACATGACAAAGCCACTCAATTAATCAAACAAGCGATCAACACTGGAATTCAGAGACATGAAGATGAAGTCGTCAACCGTCAAGAGATGATCGTTACCGGAACAGAAGGTGGTCAGTGGGGTGATATCTGGTATGTGAGTTCAATGTTTAATCATCACGTTGCCGGTAATCTAGATGTGCTTAAACGAATCAAACATTTGGTTGGGGTGGAAACGAAATCAGGGGAGAATAACTTTCTGTTTATTCGGGGAATCGGGGCTATGGAAATCAGATCTGGTAATGAAATGTTAGGTATACAAAGTGTGTTTTATGCACCGGAATTATATTGAAATGTATTAAGCCTTGCTCAGTTAACACTACAAGGTTATACGGTTAAAAAATCCGGCGATACATGGAAGATATACCCAATGTTTTCTGCACCGATCACTATTTCGGTGAATAATTTAAATGGTTTAACCAAAGAGGAAGAAATTGGTTTGAAAGAGAAACAAAGGGTGATCGATTTAAGTGCAATGAATGATGAACACAAGGAGAATTATCTTAATTCTTACTTTAAGATCTGAATATATCCACACAAGAACCTGATTGGGGTCAAATGATTATTCATGCTATGGAATTCAATGATTTTTCCGACTGCAAGTCACTGCTGGAAATGATGGAGGATGAAGAATTTGTGTTTAAGTATAAGCATGAATTGGAGAAAAAATTCGAAGAAATGTTAACATGGTTCATCAATGTCAAACTGGGAATTTCTACACGACCCATTCCACCATACACGTATGATAACAAGTTAGTGGACTTGCTCGGTTTATACATGGTGGTTAAATGTGACGGAGGGTACAGGAATGTGACCGATAACAATTGTTTTGGTCAAAAATTACCGAAGCAATTAAGTGATCAAATTAGTTAAGTGAGGTAGTGTGCTAAAAAGTGTGTTGGAAATATGCTAAATAAGTTGTTTGCAAAAACAGTTTTCCGGATACGCCTCAGGATATCGAGCTGTATCTACCATCAAAAAATGAGCAAAAATGTGAAGGTTGACACGAGATGTACGAGGAAAGCCCTTGATCAATCTAGATCGCCGGCACAAAAACTCGGGAGCTGACAATCGCAGCTGCCTTGTTCTTCTTATTGCTTTAAACGTCAGGATACAGTGCAAGATATTGATCAGATTGCTAAGTGTTACAATGTCTGTTGTGAAAGTGAAAGTTGCGAGAGAGAAAAGTGTGAGAGAGTAGTGAGTGTTCGTGCCATGTCCCATGTCCTATTGATCTGATTTTTCCATCTATTTATAGTTACGAAACACAAACTAAAACTCCTATAAATCAAGCCCCTGCCGCTGTTGTTGAAATTAAAGCCAAAAAAAATTATAAAAATCAGTAGTGTGTTTAGAGAGAGAAAGTAGAGAGAGAGTAAACGTTCAATATGATTTGATTAATTACAAAAGGAGTGATTACAACGAGATACATAATCTAACAAACTAACTAGCTAGTAGCTAACTAACAAAGTCAATCAAGTCAAGACTAGCTAATAATTATGATTAAAAAATGAACTTTTTTTTTTGAAGGGCCACTTTCATTCAGAACCAAACATAACAGACTATCTCCAAGGCGGAGATATCCACAGTACAACCGAATTACATTACATCAAAACTAAAAGAATGCCAACCCGCCCAGTCCACACTATCATTGCCCCTACTAGAATACCACAGAAAACTCAACGATTTGATGTCCGAAATAACTTGAGCAATCTTCACATTTGTCATCTTGAAAGCCTTCTCGTTTCTCGCCTTCCAAATACGCCAACATGTTATGACCAAGATGCCCAAAATCACCTCCTTCTTTCTGCTCTGGCAGCCTACATGATCAACCAAAGCCTGCACGTCTTGGGTAGAAAACAGGAAAATCGGCGCGCAATCCCACTCCAAACTCCTTGAACGAACCTGCATTCCGGAAACATATTCTTTAAAGGAGAATCGACCGTTTCTTCAGCGTTATCACAACAAACACAAAGGCTATCTCCTGTAACAATATTTCTTCATCTCAACGCCACCTTCGTAGGAATCCGATCTAAACAAGCTCTCCACAATATATTACACTTGGCCGACAACCATCTACACCAACGGAATGTGCTGACCAGCTCCTGTGACGTGCCACTTCGGACCCATCCTTTAATATCCTAAACCCAAAGATTCTTCAGCTGATTATTATTCCACGGCCACGAATCCTCATACTCGTTAAGAACAGTCCCCGACACCATCCGATGACAACTAATAAGCTGGTCCGACTCCTGCACAGTGCTCGGATATGACTTCCAATCCCAGGACATAACACTATTCTGCCCGATTCTGTCTGTGATCAAACACCATTTATTCTTTTCGAGCCGAAAAATATCCGGAAACATATTCTTTAAAGGAGTGTTGCTTATCCAGGGATCTATCCAAAACTTAATGAGCAACCCATTACCCACCTTCCCTTGGATTAAGGAATTAAAAGATGAACCGTTAATCAATAGCCGAGACCCACTAGTAACAAGCTTGCCCCATACACCCCTCACATTAGCCTTACACGGAACCGATTGCCAAATCCTACAAGACCCATGAATGGAGTCTATAACCTTCCTCCACATAACATCCACCTCCTTTCTATATCTCCAAACCCATTTGAGTAATAACGCATTATTACTAACGTCCAAACTAGACAACCCAAGGCCACCATTTTTCTTAGATCGAATAACCACCTCCCACCCTACCCAATGAACTTTATTAACTTCCGAGTTACCTCCCCATAAAAATTTTCTAATCAATGCTTCCAGTTTGTTAATTACCCCAACCGGAGCTTTAAATAAAGAGAAATAATAACACGGAAGGCTCTCCAAAACGGATTTTATAAGAACAACCCTTCCTCCTATGGAGAGAACCTTAGCTTTCCATCTCGATAGTCTCTTCTTGAAAACTTCCACAACCGGGTTCCAGCTATTAATCCTACTCATGTTAGCGCCAACTTGAATCCCAAGGTACTTGAACGGCACGATACCCGAACAACAACCCAACTCTTCGGCCTTCTCTCTAACCTCTTCTACATTCTTACCCACACCATAAAGAGTCGACTTGTTGATATTTATTTTTAAGCCCGAACACAAGTAAAAAATTCGCAAAATTCTTCTAAGAACCTTAAAATTTGAGTCCGACCACTCTCCCATAATCATAGCGTCATCAGCAAATAACAAATGGGATAAACATGGTCCGTTATTAGGAAGGTCAACCCCTTTAAACAACCCATTGTCAAACACCTTCTTAACGAGCCCCGACAAAGCTACCATAACTATAATAAATAAGAAAGGAGATATAGGATCGCCTTGTCTCATACCTTTACCACAAGAAAACTCAAATGTGGGAGACCCATTGACTAGGATAGACGACCTAGCCGAATTTAACACACCTTGGATCCACAAAACCCAAACCTCGGGAAACCCCATTTGCCGCATAGCCATCAACAAGAAGCCCCAATTCACATTGTCGTAGGCTTTTTCAAAATCAATTTTAAACAAGAAAACCCGTTTGCCGCTTTGTTTCACCCAAGCCAAAGTCTCACTCACAATTAAAGGCCCGTCAAGAATATACCTTCCTTCAATAAACGCCGATTGAGTTTCGTTGATCAGAGAGCCCATGACTATCTTTCATCTATTTCCAAGAACTTTGGAAATAGTTTTACTAACTATCCCAATTAAATTAATGGGCCGATACTCTCCTAACGTCACCGGGTCACTAACTTTAGGGATCAACGTAATAAAAGACCAACCAACACCACGACTAATCCGGCCGGTATTGTAAAAATCCTGAAAAATAGCATTAAAATCATGCGCAAACAATGACCAGAATTATTTAACAAACCGGAAATTGAAACCCCCCGGGAGCTTTATCACTCCCATACGAGAACACCGCGTCTTTGATTTCCTCATCCGTGAAGGGCACCACCAAATTGTTCGCTTCTATAGAATTCAAGCACTTTAACCCATAACACTCCAACTTGGGCCGCACCACCAAGTCTTCCACGAACTTATTACCAAAGAAATGAAGAACTTCCCTCTTGATCATAGTCGGCCTAGTTTCCCAAGTCCCATGGATTATAAGACCAGGAATAGCATTGGACGCCTTCCGATTATTTATCGATCCATAGAAAAAAACGGTGTTTGCATCTCTTTCCTTCGCCCACTTAACCCGGGATTTTTATTTCAAATCTTGGTTTCGAAAAAATTCAATACTTCGTAATCTCTTCGAGCCTTCTTCAAATATCCAGGTCTCTTCTTCTGAAAGATCACGAGTATCCAAAACCTCCTGTAAATCGAACACCTCTTTTTTCAAGCAATCTTCCTCCTCCCTTTCTTTAAACTTAACAACCTTGAGCCAATTTTTAATACCACATTTGACTCTTTTCAGTTTGTTCATAAACTGTTCATCCGGCTTACCACCCAACTCGCCTTCTAAAGACAACGCCCTAGTGACCACCTCCTCGATACCTTCCCGACATAATCATGAATTGAAAAAGCGGAATGGTTTCGCTCCAAAATTTCTAGACACCACCTTAAGGATTAACGGACAATGGTCCGAGTACTCCCGAGGAAGCACCCAGTACTCCGCGTTGGGCCACTCATTAAAAAAATTAGAAGAAACAAAAATGCTGTCAATGCGACTTAATTTGTTCCCAGCACAGAATGTAAACTTACGACCACGTAGAGCATACTCGCAAACTCCAATATCTTCAATAAAGTCATTAAATTCCTCCGAAGCCACCGCGTTGAACTTAGAATTTCGACTAAATAATATTACTCGACGTCGTCCGTAAGGCGCGTACGCGCCTAACGAGCGTCGAAACTAAGTTCGTCGTTAAAATATATATATATTTTTTTTATTATTTAGTCGAAATCGAACCGTAAGGCGCGTAGGTCCCTAACCAGCGTCGAAACAAAGAAACTAAGATCGAAGTTTTATATTTTAACAACCATCTTAGTTTGGACGCTCGTTAGGGACCTACGCGCCTGACCGTTCGACTTCGACTAAATAATTAAAAAAAAATTGTTTAAAAAACTAAATCTGTTTAAAAAAATTCTGTTAAAAAAAATTTTTGTTTAAAAAAGCAGTTTTCTGTTAAAAAAAAAAATTCAAGTTTAAAAAAAATTCTATTAAAAAAAATAGTTTTCTGTCGACGCTCGTTAGGGACCTACGCACCTTACGGTTCGACTTCAACTAAATAATAAAAAAAAAAATTTAACGACGAACTTAGTTTCGACGCTCGTTAGGCCCGTACGCGCCTTACGAGAATCAAAACTAAGATCGTGGTTAAATTATATTTTTTTTATTATTTAGTCGAAGTCCAACCGTAAGGCGCGTAGGTCCCTAACGAGCGTCGAAACTAAGTTCGTCGACGAACTTAGTTTCGACGCTCGTTAGGGACCTACGCGCCGTACGGTTCGACTTCGACTAAATAATAAAAAAATATCTATATTTTAACGACGAACTTAGTTTCGACGCTCGTTAGGCCCGTACGCGCCTTAGGAGCATCAAAACTAAGATGGTCGTTAAATTATATTTATTTTATTATTTAGTCTACGTCGTCCGTAAGGCGTGTACGGGCCTAACGGACGTCGAAACTAAGTTCGTCGTTAAAATATAAAACGACGAACTTAGTTTCGACGCTCGTTAGAGACCTACGCCTTACGGTTCGACTTCGACTAAATAATAAAAAATATATATTTTAACGACGAACTTAGTTTAGACGCTCGTTAGGCCCGTACGCGCCTTACGGACGACGTAGACTAAATAATAAAGAAAATATTATTTAGTAGACGTCGTCCGTAAGGCGCGTACGGGCCTAACGAGCGTCGAAACTAAGTTCGTCGTTAAAATATATAATTTTTTTATTATTTAGTCGAAGTCGGAACCGTAAGGCGCGTAGGTCCCTAACGAGCGTCGAAACTAAGATCGACGCTCGTTAGGGACCTACGCGCCTTACGGTTCGACTTCGACTAAATAATAAAAAAATATATATTTTTTAACTACGAACTTAGTTTCGACGCTCGTTAGGGACCTACGCGCCTTACGGTTCGACTTCGACAAAATACTAAAAAAATATATATATTTTAACGACGAACTTAGTTTCGACACTCGTTAGGGACCTACGCGCCTTACGGTTCGACTTCGACTAAATATAAAAAAAATTTAACGCCGAACTTAGTTTCCACGCTCGTTAGGACCGTACGCGCGTTACGAGCGTCAAAACTAAGATCGTCAAAAAAAAATTTGTTCAAAAAAATATTCTGTTTAAAAAAACAGTTTTCTGTTTAGAAAAAAAAACAATTTAGGTTAAAAAAAATATATTTTCTATTTAAATAATAATAACTATTATTAAAATAATAATAACTAACGTACCAGAAGAGCGGATCCTTAATCGTCGTAACCCTCCCCTTGGATTGTTGGTGGTCCCACTAACCGATGTCCGCGATCAGAGCCCAAAACCCTAAAAGCGTGGGTTTATCAACTATACCAACCCCTGTTTACACGAATGTTTATTAAACATTCTCGATGTAAATTATTATTCTTTAAAAGTTACGGATGATCGGTTTTATTAAACGTTAAATTAATATTAAATCATAAATTTTATATATTAAAATAATAATAATAATAATATCAATAAAAAATTTGTGTTAAACGTACCTTCGTATATAGATCCGTAGCGATCTCAGCCTCTGTATACAATCCGCTATGCACCGCAAAGTCTGCAAGTGACATAGTACGCGCCTCGCCAGCCATGCGAAAAGAAACCTCGGGCGGGGGAGGGGGCTGCGCAGGGTGCACAACCTGATTTGGCCGACGAGGATGAAACTCGAACGACGACAGAAACTCGATCAGTATCTCCCTGTAGCTCGGCGTAAACGCTAGCTCAAACAGTCGATCCCACGGTGAATCACGGGGACCAAACTCCCGCGCCCAATCTTCAGCCGCGAGCTCCCGGAGGGTTTTCCAAGAAACCGCAAAATGGGCACCGACGTGCATCTTCCGTAGTTTTTCGCAACGGAGAGCAGCGTGAGAATCCGGAGGAAACTCCAAATACGGATGATTCAGGAGAGGATCCGCCGGTGGACACTTCTGCCTCTGCGATTGCGGCTGCTCCGGATTAATGTCTTCTATTTCCATTTCATCATCCATCTTTCTCGTCCTGAAACAGCAAAAAATTTATTAGATAAAATTTTGTTTAAAAAATTCTGTTTAAAATTCTGTTTTTTGTTAAAGTGATTTGATATAATGTGTAACTGTTAATGCACTTTTGGGTGATAAGTGCAAGGCTTCCAACATTTAGGGTCTTTATTGAACAATGTCCAAAGTTTGGAAAGAGTTTATGTTGGAAAGAGTTTATTTTGGAAAGAGTTTATGGCTAGAAAGAGTTTATTGTCTAGAAAGAGTTTATTGGCTAGAAAGAGTTTATTTTGGAAAGAGTTTATGGCTAGAAAGAGTTTATTGTCTAGAAAGAGTTTATTGGCTAGAAAGAGTTTATTGTCTAGAAAGAGTTTATTGGCTAGAAAGAGTTTATTTTGGAAAGAGTTTAATTTTAGACAGAGTTTATTTAGACTAGCTTTGTCTGAGTTTTGTATAGATTAGGCTTGTCTGAGTTTTGTGGCAAAAACTCTGTGTTGGCTTTGTGCTCTATGTTTTGTCCGGGCTTTCTATTTGGTGTGGAAAGTCCGGGCTTCACCTTGTATATATACTTTAATATGGAATAGACAAGGTAACGATTCTGTGTGAATTTCTGTGCCCTAATCATTCTCTTTTGTCTGGTGGTGCTTTGTGTGAGTGACGTCATTCATCTTCATCAAGAATACTCAGTGTATTCTTGATTTCTCTCTCAAATCCTTGCATTCTTGTGTTTCATCTACAGTGGTTGATCATCAGGTGGATTCCGCACACCTGTTGGTTGCTTTAGCTGAGTGAGATCTTGGATTAGGAGGCCTTACAAGTGGTCCGAGTTTTTAGATTTAGTTGAGTCCGAGTTTATTAGTAAAGACTTGAGTCCGAGTAAGTCTTGAGTCCGAGTTTAACTTGAGTCCGAGTAAGTCTTGAGTCCGAGTTTAACTTGAGTCCGAGTAAGTCTTGAGTCCGAGTTTAACTTGAGTCAGAGTAAAGTCTTGAGTCCGAGTTAGATAAACATTTTAAGTCCGAGTTTCTTGTTAACATTATTATAGTCCGAGTTTGTTTAATTGTTAAGTCCGAGTATAACTTGATATATATCAGTCCGAGCTATTTAGTCTTATCCGAATTTATTATTTGAGTCTTGGTTTGAGTTTGTTTTTTCATTAAGTCCGAGTTTGGCCTTTATCTTATTTTCCGAGTTTAGTATTTAGAATATAGAGGTCTGAGTTTACTTAAAAGTTATTTAGTCCAAGTCTCTGTCCGAGTTTTATTCTAGAAATTTGGTCCGAGTTTGTTTTTTAAAGTGTTATCCGAGTTTAGTTCTTTAGTCTAGTCCAAGTTATATTATATTGTCTTGTGTCCCAGTTTCTTTATTTTAATATATAGTCTGCCTTTTCTTTTGAATTTGAGTCAGAGGTTGTTTCATTCCAATACTTAGAAGTTTCTTTTTTTTTAATATATATATAAGATCTTGAGTCCCACTTTCTTTTAGAATATATGAGTCCGAGTTCCTTTATGTATAATACATAGTGTCCGAATTTTTTTTTAACATATAGAGAGAGTCCGAGTTTATTTTTTTTTATATATATAAGTGTCCGAGTTATTTAAGTGTTTTATTGTGTCCGAGTTTTGTTATTTTTGTGTCCGAGTTATTTTAGAACTTATTCTGTCCGAATTTTTTTTTAAAATATGTCTCTAGTCCGAGTTTCCTTTAGCATTCATTTAGTCCGAGTCCTTTTTGATTTGATTTAGTCTGAGTTTAGGTTAAGTTTAGTTTAGGTCCGAGTTTTAGTTTTTGCTTTAAGTGTCCGACCTTTATTGCTTTTTAAGTCCAAGTTCCTCTTAAAAATATTTTTCTTAGTCCGAGTTTTGTTTCTAATATATTAGAGTCCGAGGTTAGTGTCCGAATTTTTCAATCAGTTAGGGTGTCTGAGTTTAAATTTTCTAACAGTGTCGTGTCCGAGCTCTGTTGTCTGTGTTCAATTTCAGGTTTCTGTGATCCGAGGTACACACTCTAACTAAAGCTCACTTCACAGTTTGGAAGTTCTCTGTTGTTTTCTGAAATGGCAAACAACAATCTGACTACGATGGTGCAAATCCTCAAGCACAATGCTGAGGTAGGAAGTAACGACAAACCTCCTTTGTTGGTCAACGAACTTGATTTTCCTGAGTGGAAAGAGCGTTTCGAAAGATATGTTCGAGCAAAAGACATCAAAATTTGGTTGTGTATCGTTAAAGGATGTGGAGCTACTCCAGTACGTACGTTGACGATTGATACGTATCTGGCTCTCACAGACGATCAGAAGAAATTCTATGATTGTGAAGAGAAAGCTATGTCGATGATAACGATGGCAATGACACAATCTATACTTCATACGTTCCGTAAGAGAAATAGTTCAAAGGAATTGTGGGATAGTATGATCCAGCGATATGAAGGAAACGAAATGTACAAGAAACGACGTCTCGAACGTTTGAAGACTCAATTCGTTGTGTTCAAGGCTTTGAAGAATGAATCATTTGATGACACAGTGAATCGATTTTATCATCTGCTGAGCGAACTTGATAGAAGTAAAGAGGGTATCTACACTGAATTCGAGAAGGTTGAGAAGTTTCTGAATTGTCTTTCGAGAGAATGGAATATGTACACCGCTTTGATCAGAGAGGGTGTTCTCTACGAAGAGCTTACATTGGAAGAAGTTGTTCAGAAGCTGAGGGGTTACGCTTCGAATATGGAAGATCAAGCATCTGAATTCGAGAAGATCCAAGATCCTCAGTTGTATAAGGCTTCGAAACCAACGGATAAGGGTAGTAATGGTGGAGTTGGTGTTGCTTTGTATTCGGAAAATGAAGGTCCTGCAAGTGAACACGCCTTCATAAGCAACAATGTCAGTTCAAGCGGAACAACCAATTCAAATCAAGGGATGTACTCTTCTAGTGGCGCTCAGAAATCTCAAGGAACAAGTGTAAACATTCCTAAGATAGATGCAAGCGGCTTGAAGTTGATTGAAGAAAATATGGGTCTGTTGGCGTCCTTCATGACTGCATACGAGAACTTCTGTCTTGGGAAGCTCGTTGAACCGTCAAGTCTCGATGAAGACTTCGATCAGATAGATCAAGACGAGATGGAAGAACTTGATCTACAGCTCAATATGGCTCTGTTAGTCCGTAGAGCGAAGAAGTTTCTGCTGAAGACGGGTAGGAAGTTCATAGGAGGTCAGACAAAGACTCGAATAGGGGTCGACATGTCAAAGGTAAAATGTTACAACTGCGGGATCTACGGGCATTTCGCACGTGATTGTCGAAAGCCGAAGATGGAAAGATCTGACAACAACTCCCGAGGAAACAACTCAAGACCTCAAAACAATACATCAAATGCTGCCTCCAACTCAAGTGCTCGTTCAAGTGGGTCTGAAAATACCACATCTTCGACAAACAATGCTATGGTGGCTCAACCTTTACAGAGTGTGACTGAGCCTTATGACTGGGGTTGTGCTTTGGAAGACATCTCAGGAGCTATTGTGTCACAAGCTTTCATAGCTGAAATTGTGAACGAAGAAGTGTTTGAAGAGGTTGTTGAAGAGACAAGCATTGAGGAGCTTGCAGTTGTAGCTGAAGTTCTTGGGGAAGAGTTGGATTCGGGAAATGTGTCACACCCCCAAATTCCACCCGCGGATAACACCCGCTTCGAGGGCGTGACTGACCAGGATCCAGCCACCAATTATACTGAATGATTAAATTGATAACGAAAGCAATACTTACTAACCTTACGATTAGCAAGTGTTAAGTTTAGAGTTCAATGTCTTAAGTTCAGAGTAAAAAGTAGCGGGAGCATAATTAAACAGTTTTAAAACAATGTTCATAAGGTAAGCATGATAAATGCCCAACACACGGGCAGACGACCACTACACATCCCAAGCAGCTGCTCCAGTCACTGGCCACCTGCAAAGCATGCAGTAAAGGGGTCAACAATAATGCTGAGTGAGTTCACTAGTTGTCCAGTTTTAATTACCAAAAACTTGTTTCACCAGTTAATTTATCCGTTTATACATGCCATGGGGAGCTACCCCAAAAGTTAGCGACTAAACTGTTTTTCCAATACCGAACACTAGGTAACCGTTTGCGTTTCCGCAGGATGCCCCGATGTCAATGTTCTATCATCATTGACGAATGCCTGAGTACATTAGTTCACGACCGATCCCATACCATGGCACGGTGTGAGGCTGGTAAGACCTAAATAGCGCTATCAACTAATAACCCGTTCGCCTGGCACCGGCGACTAATCGGTATTATGTAGTAGGGACTTGAGTGATAGAGTTGCGTTTAGTGCCGTTGGTTGCATTCCGTATAAACAGTAATTAACTAAAAGGGTTTCCCCAATACAAGGGAAGATAAAGTAAGTTTGTTTCCCAATAACTAGGGAAGGAATGTAGACGGTATCCCCTTTACAAGGGGATAGGGTTGTTTCAGTCTCGTGTCCCATACCACCGGGACGCATGCTTTTAAGTTGTGAACTCACCTTGGGTTGCTCGGTATGATACGTTACTTGGTTAAGTATGTTGGTCACCACGTCCTAGCATGGTTACCAAGTATGGGTCAAGTTGGGTACAAGCAAACACGTATAAAACACACTTAACATAAATGCAAACAACTACAGTAACAGGTATACATGCAGCCCAGTCAACAGAAAATCCAACATACAAACAGTGGGGTTATTGGGCCTAAACAGTAACAGATACACAAGCAGTCCAGTTAGCAGATAATCCAACAAGTTCTTTGGCCCAATAACAGCCCAGTCGAGACAAGGGTGACTCGCAACCAAGGTTGCGACTCGCAACCGAGGTCTCGGTTCGTCATGCTTTGGTTACGACTCGAAATCAGAGATTCCGACTCGCAACCGGCGGTTCCGACAAAGCAGCTGTGGTTACGACTCGCAATCGGATCGATACGCGTTGATTACGACTCGCAACCGGGAGGTCTCGACAAATCCTGCTGTGGTTTCGAGTCGCAACCAAGGGTTCCGACTCGCAACCGTGGTTACGTGCACATGAAGACCTTCTAGAACCTGTCATTTTGTACGAACCAATAGAAATGCATTTTCATGAAACCAATATGTGCTACCCACTAATATTGCATAAACATGTTTGTTTGTCTATTCCTTGTCTAAAATGGATTAAACACACCTCTTTTTGAATATGCAAACCATCTTCAAACTGTTCATCATGTAATCAAACAATATTCAAACCACATTCATCATTTAAGCACAAAGCTTTGAGATCAAAGAACACATTTTTAACACAATCAGTTTTGACACAATCGGCATTATTATTCTCGGTTCCTATCTAGCATGATTCATCACAAATCAAAACTCATGAGATCAAGCAAATCATGCACATCACTTGGTCAAAATCATTCTAACAAGCACCTAGCATTAACCGAATAACAAAACCATTAAACACCAAAACCGGATGATTTTCGTTAAGACACAAAAATCATCCTCAAGCAATCTCAAGCATTTTATAGTAACTAACATAAACAATCAAGCACTACCAAACATTTAAGAGTTATTCAAAATCAACAAGACCACAAAACTAACCGGTTGATGAAGGGTGTGAGGGGTAGTCTTCCTAGTGCGATGTTGAGTTGATCCGAGAACTTGATGTCTCCGATTTGGTTCCGAGAAGAAGGAGATGAGAGGAGATGATCTTGGTTTGCTAGGGTTTTAGGTTTTAAGTGTGAGAGGAGAGTGTGAGAGTGTAGTGAAATGAGTGTTGTAAAAATGGTTAAGGGAGGGGTGGGTTGGTTTATATAAGGTTCCGAATTGGGCTAGTGGGGATTCCGGCTTGGGTTTCTCGGTCACAAGGCCCAAACCGGCCCATTGCTACTGTTCACTCGAGACCGTGGTCTCGAGTCGGGTTCTCGGGTTTTGTTGTGGTTTCGGGTTCCGGTTCATCTCACATACACACCCACTCTCTTATACCTATTTATATATATATAATACATACACATTCATATCTATATACACATTTACATGAATAGCATGTAACACAATAGTTCAAATTTTCATTTTAATAGAATCTATGTACACACAAGTTACATCGTAAGGTTGTCCGGGAAATTCCGAAGTGTCACATTATCCCCAAGTTTTAGGAACTTTCGTCCCGAAAGTTAAGGCAGCCACTGTCAAGCTAGTGTAAGTGAAAGCGTTTCAACGGGGTGTCACATCATCCCCCCGTTAGTTTGGAATTTCATCCCGAAATTCGGTTGTAGCTTCAGTGCTGGGGTTTTCGTTTGGGAACAACTGGGGATACTTGTGCTTCATCTGGTCTTCCCGCTCCCAGGTATACTCTGGGCCACGTCGCGAGTTCCAACGAACTCGTACAAGAGGTATCTGGCTACGTTTGAGGATTTTGATCTCTCGATCAGTGATCTCAATCGGTTCCTCAGTAAAGTGTAGCTGTTCGTCAATCGTTAGTTCCTTAAAAGGAATCACAAGTGTTTCATCCGACAAACACTTCTTCAGGTTGGATACGTGAAAAACGTTGTGTACCGCACTCAGTTCTTCAGGCAGATTCAATCTATAAGCAACCTTACCGATCTTCTCGGTAATTTCGAATGGTCCGATATATCGCGGATTAAGCTTGCCCCGTTTACCAAAGCGAACCACACCCTTCCAGGGTGAGACTTTAAGTAGAACCCGGTCACCGACCTGGAATTCCAAGGGTTTCCTACGCTTATCAGCGTAACTCTTCTGACGGTCACGAGCTGCCGCCATGCGTTGTCTGATCTGGGCAATCTTTTCCGTTGTATCTACCACCATTTCTGGGCCTGTGATTTGACTATCACCGATTTCTGCCCAGCAGAGAGGTGACCGGCATTTACGACCGTACAATGCCTCAAAAGGTGCTGCCTGAATACTATTGTGGTAGCTGTTGTTGTATGAGAACTCTACTAACGGTAGATGCTTCTCCCAGTTCTTGCCAAAATCGATCACACACGCTCTACGCATGTCTTCTAGAGTCTGGATGGTGCGTTCGGACTGTCCATCCGTTTGCGGGTGATAAGCAGTGCTCATGTCCAAACGTGAGCCAAAGCATTTGTGCATAGCTTGCCACAATTCCGAAGTAAATCGAGCGTCTCGGTCTGAAATAATTGAGGTTGGCACTCCGTGCCTCGACACTACTTCCTTTAAGTAAACCTCTGCCAAGGTAGAAAACTTGTCTGTTTCCTTAATAGCCAGAAAGTGCGCGGACTTGGTCAGTCGATCCACTATCACCCAAATAGTATCATTTCCGTGTTGAGACCTAGGTAGCCCTGTAACAAAATCCATGGAAATTTGCTCCCATTTCCATTTCGGGATTTCTGGTTGTTGGAGTAGACCTGCCGGCTTCTGGTATTCTGTCTTGACTCTCGCGCAAGTCAAGCATTTGCTGACGTATGTTGCTATGTGGGCCTTCATACCAGGCCACCAATATGTAGTCTTCAAATCGTGGTACATCTTGTCCGAACCAGGATGTACTGAGTAGCGGGACTTGTGGGCTTCGTCCATCACGAGTTCACGTAAATCTCCATAGAGTGGAACCCAGATACGCCCTGTTACATAGTAAGTGCCATCTTCTTTCTGTTCTAATTGCTGTCTCGATCCTCGCAGAGACTCAGCCCTGATGTTTTCCGGCTTCAATGCTTCAACTTGAGCATTTCGAATCTGGGTAGGGAGGTTAGACTGGATGGTAAGTTGCAGTGCTCGCACGCGCTTTGGTATAGTGTCCTTTCGACTGAGGACGTCTGCCACGACATTGGCCTTGCCCGGATGGTATTTGATGGCGCATTCGTAGTCATTCAAGAGTTCGACCCATCGACGTTGTCTCATGTTCAATTCCTTTTGCCTAAAGATATGCTCGAGACTCCTGTGATCGGTGTAAATAGTGCACTTGGTACCGTACAGGTAATGTCTCCATATCTTAAGAGCAAAGATCACTGCTCCCAGTTCCAAGTCATGCGTCGTGTAGTTCTTTTCATGCGTCTTGAGTTGTCGAGAGGCGTAGGCAATAACTTTCTCGCGTTGCATTAACACGCAACCGAGTCCATGAATAGACGCATCGCAGTAAACCACAAAGTCGTCAGTGCCTTCAGGCAACGAGAGAATAGGAGCGCTACAGAGGTTATCCTTAAGCCTCTGAAAAGCAGATTCCTGTGCTGCATTCCACTTGTAGGCGATGCCTTTCTGAGTGAGTATGGTGAGGGGTTGTGCAATCTTTGAGAATCCCTGGATGAATCTGCGGTAGTAGCCCGCCAAACCCAAAAATTGGCGGACTTCAGTGGGAGTCTTAGGCGTAGGCCAGTTCTTTATCGATTCGATCTTGGCGGGGTCGACGTGAATTCCGTTCTTATTAACTATATGGCCGAGGAAATGGACTTCTCGAAGCCAGAAGTCACATTTAGATAATTTGGTGTACAGCTGCTCGTTGCGAAGGAGTTCCAGAATAAGACGTAGGTGTTGTTCATGCTCCTCTTGACTTTTCGAGTAAATCAGGATGTCGTCGATAAACACAATCACGAATTTATCGAGGTAAGGCTTACATACGCGGTTCATAAGATCCATGAACACTGCAGGCGCGTTGGTCATTCCAAAAGGCATGACGAGGAACTCGTAATGACCGTAACGAGTCCTGAAGGCAGTCTTGGAAATATCTTCATTACGAACTCTCAGCTGATGATAGCCTGATCGCAGGTCAATCTTTGAATAGTAGTTCGATCCTTGCAATTGATCGAATAGGTCGTCGATACGCGGGAGAGGGTAACGATTCTTGATGGTAACCTTGTTCAACTCACGGTAGTCGATGCACATTCGGAATGTGCCATCCTTCTTCTTGACAAAGAGTACTGGGGCTCCCCAGGGTGATGAACTAGGACGGATAAATCCTTTATCCAATAGTTCCTGTAATTGCGTAGCGAGTTCTTTCAGTTCTGCAGGGGCTAGACGGTACGGTGCACGAGCTATAGGTGCTGCTCCGGGAGCTAGCTCGATTTGGAATTCGACCTGACGGTGGGGAGGGAGTCCAGGTAGTTCCTCAGGAAATACCTCGGGATAATCGCGTACTACAGGAAAATCTTCAATCCTCTTTTCCTTTTCGGGAGTATTGGTGACGAGTGCTAAGATAGCGGTGTGCCCTTTCTGCAAACACTTCTGGGCTTTTAAAAGCGAGATAATGCCTGTGACTTCTCCACCTTTGTTGCCTTTAACGATGAGGGGTTGACCAGAACGGCGAGGTATACGAACTGCTTTCTCTTGACAGAGGATCTCAGCGCGATGTTTGGATAACCAATCCATACCAATGACGACGTCGAAGCTTCCAAGTTTGACAGGGAAAAGATCGATACTAAACGTGTGGCCAGACAGTTCTAGGGTGCAGTCGTGGATCATGTGCGTGGCTTCGATGTTCTTACCATTAGCTATCTCGACGATGTGCTTAGAACTTAATAATGCAGGCGAGTGCTTAAGTTTCTTACTAATGCGAAGGGATACATAACTGGCATCGGCACCGGAATCAAATAACACAGAAACATAACGATCATCAAGTAGGAACTTACCCGCCACGACGTTGGGGTCGTTCCTTGCTTCTCCAGCTCCAATCACGAAAGCTCTGCCCCTTGCATTCCCAGCATTGTTGTTTTGCTCATTGTTCCCAGCTCCCTGGTTGTTGTTGCGATTCTGATTCAGTTCAGGGCAATCCTTTCGCATGTGCCCTGTTGCCCCACATTTAAAACATGCTCTGTTGTTTCCCTGCTGCTGTTGCTGTTGGGGTTGTTGCTGATTCTGTCTTGCCGGGAACTGACTTCTACAATCCTTTGCTTCGTGCCCCATCTTGTGGCATCGCTGACACTGACCCTTGTTGCATGCCCCATTGTGGTGCCTGTTACACTTGTTGCACTTAGGGTAGTTTCCCCGGTAGCCACCCTGTTGCTGAGTGCCCTTGTTGTTGTCAGTTTTCCTTTGCTGAGCTGGGGCCTGAGTAGAGTTAGCATCCTTGCCCTGATTTCCATCCCACTTCCGCTTGTTGTCACTAGAAGTTCCGACAGTAGCACTGATTCTTTTGGGCAACCTGCCCTCCTCCACAGCCTGATCAGTGAGTTTGTGAGCAAGTCGTACGATCGGCTGAATGGTAGTGTGGTTAGCTGAAGTTACATGGCTTCGAATTTCTGGAGCCAGACCCTTGATGTACAGTTCGATTCTTCGATACATAGGTCGAGACATGTTTGGACAAAGAGCAGCATAGTCGTTGGACAGCTTGGTGTAGGTCTCAATCTCTGACCCAACCATCTTGAGTTCATAGTACTCATTCTCAAGCTTGTGGATGTCATCCCTGTGACAGTACTCTTCCTTGATCATATCCTTGAAATCTTCCCACGCAGTAGCGTTTGCAGTCTCCAAACCAAGCATTTGAATTTGCGCTTTCCACCATGAAAGTGCGCTTCCCTCAAGAGTACCAGTAGCAAACTTCACCCAATTAGCAGGGGACATTCGCAGACAGCGAAGACAACTTCGACCTTCTCGATCCAGTGTAGAAGACCTATGGCACCCTCAGTGCCACTAAACGGAAGAGGCTTGCAATCCATGAAGGTCTTGAAGGTACAGACACGTGGTTGCACAGGTGCAGGCTGACCTGTTGTGAGGAGTGAAGCGAAATAGGTTTAGAGGCGAAAAGACGATGTGGCGGTAGGATCTAAACACCCTAAAACAACGAGTTTACCTATAGGGTGAGCTGCGAAAGCTGCAGCCACAGTGTTGAGCAGGTTAGTGAACTGAGCCTGAGTCATGTTGACGTTTCCTCGTCCGCGTCCACTCATCGTCTTCATAACCAGAAAACATAGTATGAGTGTGTGATAGCGAGAATAATATAGAAGAGAGAAGATGTATCTATCAAATCAGGCAAACTAGTATGTATAGTAAAACGGAAAGCATAAGACAACCAAGCAAGTAAATATGGGTCCGAGCTATGAGGTCAGATAAGTCGAGCCTTGTACTTGGAGTGTAGTGTCGTCACGAGTCACGGGTTATAGTCTGGTTTTTCGCAAAAAGATTCTTTTCCCCTTTTTAAAACCAAGTTCACTATAACCAATGGCTCTGATACCAATCTGTCACACCCCCAAATTCCACCCGCGGATAACACCCGCTTCGAGGGCGTGACTGACCAGGATCCAGCCACCAATTATACTGAATGATTAAATTGATAACGAAAGCAATACTTACTAACCTTACGATTAGCAAGTGTTAAGTTTAGAGTTCAATGTCTTAAGTTCAGAGTAAAAAGTAGCGGGAGCATAATTAAACAGTTTTAAAACAATGTTCATAAGGTAAGCATGATAAATGCCCAACACACGGGCAGACGACCACTACACATCCCAAGCAGCTGCTCCAGTCACTGGCCACCTGCAAAGCATGCAGTAAAGGGGTCAACAATAATGCTGAGTGAGTTCACTAGTTGTCCAGTTTTAATTACCAAAAACTTGTTTCACCAGTTAATTTATCCGTTTATACATGCCATGGGGAGCTACCCCAAAAGTTAGCGACTAAACTGTTTTTCCAATACCGAACACTAGGTAACCGTTTGCGTTTCCGCAGGATGCCCCGATGTCAATGTTCTATCATCATTGACGAATGCCTGAGTACATTAGTTCACGACCGATCCCATACCATGGCACGGTGTGAGGCTGGTAAGACCTAAATAGCGCTATCAACTAATAACCCGTTCGCCTGGCACCGGCGACTAATCGGTATTATGTAGTAGGGACTTGAGTGATAGAGTTGCGTTTAGTGCCGTTGGTTGCATTCCGTATAAACAGTAATTAACTAAAAGGGTTTCCCCAATACAAGGGAAGATAAAGTAAGTTTGTTTCCCAATAACTAGGGAAGGAATGTAGACGGTATCCCCTTTACAAGGGGATAGGGTTGTTTCAGTCTCGTGTCCCATACCACAGGGACGCATTCTTTTAAGTTGTGAACTCACCTTGGGTTGCTCGGTATGATACGTTACTTGGTTAAGTATGTTGGTCACCACGTCCTAGCATGGTTACCAAGTATGGGTCAAGTTGGGTACAAGCAAACACGTATAAAACACACTTAACATAAATGCAAACAACTACAGTAACAGGTATACATGCAGCCCAGTCAACAGAAAATCCAACATACAAACAGTGGGGTTATTGGGCCTAAACAGTAACAGATACACAAGCAGTCCAGTTAGCAGATAATCCAACAAGTTCTTTGGCCCAATAACAGCCCAGTCGAGACAAGGGTGACTCGCAACCAAGGTTGCGACTCGCAACCGAGGTCTCGGTTCGTCATGCTTTGGTTACGACTCGAAATCAGAGATTCCGACTCGCAACCGGCGGTTCCGACAAAGCAGCTGTGGTTACGACTCGCAATCGGATCGATACGCGTTGATTACGACTCGCAACCGGGAGGTCTCGACAAATCCTGCTGTGGTTTCGAGTCGCAACCAAGGGTTCCGACTCGCAACCGTGGTTACGTGCACATGAAGACCTTCTAGAACCTGTCATTTTGTACGAACCAATAGAAATGCATTTTCATGAAACCAATATGTGCTACCCACTAATATTGCATAAACATGTTTGTTTGTCTATTCCTTGTCTAAAATGGATTAAACACACCTCTTTTTGAATATGCAAACCATCTTCAAACTGTTCATCATGTAATCAAACAATATTCAAACCACATTCATCATTTAAGCACAAAGCTTTGAGATCAAAGAACACATTTTTAACACAATCAGTTTTGACACAATCGGCATTATTATTCTCGGTTCCTATCTAGCATGATTCATCACAAATCAAAACTCATGAGATCAAGCAAATCATGCACATCACTTGGTCAAAATCATTCTAACAAGCACCTAGCATTAACCGAATAACAAAACCATTAAACACCAAAACCGGATGATTTTCGTTAAGACACAAAAATCATCCTCAAGCAATCTCAAGCATTTTATAGTAACTAACATAAACAATCAAGCACTACCAAACATTTAAGAGTTATTCAAAATCAACAAGACCACAAAACTAACCGGTTGATGAAGGGTGTGAGGGGTAGTCTTCCTAGTGCGATGTTGAGTTGATCCGAGAACTTGATGTCTCCGATTTGGTTCCGAGAAGAAGGAGATGAGAGGAGATGATCTTGGTTTGCTAGGGTTTTAGGTTTTAAGTGTGAGAGGAGAGTGTGAGAGTGTAGTGAAATGAGTGTTGTAAAAATGGTTAAGGGAGGGGTGGGTTGGTTTATATAAGGTTCCGAATTGGGCTAGTGGGGATTCCGGCTTGGGTTTCTCGGTCACAAGGCCCAAACCGGCCCATTGCTACTGTTCACTCGAGACCGTGGTCTCGAGTCGGGTTCTCGGGTTTTGTTGTGGTTTCGGGTTCCGGTTCATCTCACATACACACCCACTCTCTTATACCTATTTATATATATATAATACATACACATTCATATCTATATACACATTTACATGAATAGCATGTAACACAATAGTTCAAATTTTCATTTTAATAGAATCTATGTACACACAAGTTACATCGTAAGGTTGTCCGGGAAATTCCGAAGTGTCACAAAATGTTACTGAGAATGAAAGTCCTTCGATCGAAGAGACTGTTGAGAAGCCTAGCAAGACAGAAGATGGAGAAAAAGGAGAACGCTTTGAATTCAACATCTCCACAGCTGAAATGCAGCAATTTGCGGATGCAGAAGCTAAAAGGTTGGAAGAAAATTCCGTAGAAAACGAGGCTTGTGCATTCATGGCTGGCATTGAGGTAAAATCATCTTCTGTAGATAAGCGATGTGCTAGATGTGTTGAGTTTGTGACTAAGATTGATAGATATGCACTTCATAACACAAACTTAATTGCAGATTTAGAAAAATCCAGAGAACTCATTGCGGTTTTGTCTAATTCGGATAAAGAACACCGAATTAAGATAAAAGCGCTGAAAAATGATATCTCTGAATTTGTGAGACTTGTGGCTAAGGGAAATCTTAAAAATCAGGAATTAAAATCTGAACTTGAAATAAGTCAAAATTGTGTTTTGGAAAAGAACAAAATCATTTTGGAAAAAGATAATCTGATTTTAGATTTGCAACGAAAGATTGAAAAATTCAGGGATTCATCCGAAGTGATGAACTCCTGTATTAATAGCCAACGTCTCAAAGAATCTGAGGAAGAAATGTTCGGTGTTGGTTATAATAAGGTGCCTCCACCGGTAAACCATAATTATACATTAATGCCAAGCATTGATCCTGAACTGGCAAACTTTGTGCCAACGACTCCTCTGACGGTTGAACCACAAAGTGAGTCAGAATCTGAGCCAGATGAAGTTACAGACTCAGATCAGTCGAAGAAGAGTGGAATTTCTAAGAAAAATGAGGTGAACCTTGAAAACATTGGAAATTTGATAAGCAACAAGATTTTGGAAATTTTCAATCAAGTTCAAAATGAGAAATCAAAACCAAAGTCACGTGGGAAAAATAAAAAGGCTTTGAAAAATGTCCCTAAAACCGAGTTTGTTAAAGGGGAGGATTTTATCAAAGAAGAAGTAAAAATAGAAACAGGTTCCAACTCTCAGTTTGTGAACCAAATTTTGAAAAATTCCACCAATGCCTCATCATCTTCGACCGATCATGAGGAACGTCCGAAGAACGCTGCGAAAATTCGCAAATGCTACAAGTGTCGTGGGAAAGGACACTTAGCAGCAGACTGTCCAGATGACAGGGGTAAATCACTTGTTGATCCTGATCAAAAGAAACCTTTTGTTGACAAACCTCAAAATGAATCAGTTAATGTTGAAAAGAAAAATGGTAAAAATCAAAAGGTTGAGAAAAACAAAGTGATTAAACAAGAAGTAAAACCAGCTGTTAAACCAAATGTTAAATCACAACAAAATCAGGATCAAGAAGAGAAACCCGCTGTTATTAACCGTGGGGACAGATCTGAAAATGTACCTCAAAGACATGATACTCGTGAGAAAACCCCTCACAGACGACAAAATCATGTCACCTTTCAAGGAGTTGAGAATGACAAACGTTCTGGAGGTTCGAACAACAACTATGCTAGACCTCATGCACAGAACAGATTCGTGAATGATCGAAATGCGTCACCCCCCCGATTTCCAAATCAAAGACCGCATTCGGATAATCATCCACGATCATTCTCAAGACACGAAGATGCTCCTAGATTTGGTAGGAATTTTGAGCCACCCAGGAATCAAAATTTCAATTACCAAAACTATGGAAGCCGAGGGTATGGAAACTCTGGCTATACCAACAGATCGTCAACTCCGTACAATCCACGATTTGCGGGGACTCATTCCAACAATTTCCGAAATGGAAATGGTGGACACAGAGGCGATGATGGTTATTTCAAAGAGTTTTCTTATGTTGACGAATCAGGACGACCCAAGACCATCATGGCTTGGGTCCCACACTCTAACTAAATTTTTGTTGTGGAGTGTAGGAGCAGCTGAAGAGGGCTATCTATATTTGGTATATCGATAGTGGCTGTTCCAGACACATGACAGGAAATAAAGAATTATTGAACAATTTTAAACAATTTCGTGGTGGTTATGTGAATTTTGCCGGTGAAAAGGGTGGTTACATCACCGGTGAAGGCTCTGTGTCAAATGGAAAAATCACGCTGCATAAAGTGAACTATGTTGAAGAACTGAAGCATAACTTGATGTCGGTTTCTCAAATCTGTGATAACAAGTACACGATGCTTTTCACTGATAAAGCTTGCTTCGTTCTGCGTCCGGGATTTGTTGTTCCTGAAGATTGGATCGTTATGAGGGCTCCAAGGGTGAATAACACATATGTCATGGACATGCGCCCGTTGGTTAACTCATCTGCTCCAGTGACTTGTCTACTCTCAAAGGCGACTGAAGATCAATCGTATCTCTGGCATAGAAGAATGGGCCACGTGCATCTGCGAAAAATGAACCACTTAGTGAAAAACAACTTGGTGTTGGGGGTTCCTTTACGTAGTTTTAATATGCACAACAAATGTGAATCATGTGAAAAAGGAAAAATCAAACGAAAGCCTCACAAACCGAAAACAGTTAACTCTATCCAAAAACCACTTGAGTTGCTTCACATGGACCTTTTCGGCCCGATCCATGTTGCTAGCATTGGTGGTATGTCTTATTGTTTAGTTGTCACTGACGATTTCTCACGTTACTCATGGGTATTTTTCTTAAAAACAAAGGATCAAACCGCTGGTATTTTAAGAGATTTATTCAAACAACTTGAGAAAAATTATTCACTCCCTATTAAGAAAATCCGAAGTGACAACGGCACTGAGTTCAAGAATCAGTATATGGATGAGTTATGTCGGGAAATGGGAATAATTCATCAGTTCAGCGCTCCATATGTTCCTCAACAGAACGGAGTGGCAGAACGGAAGAATCGTACCCTAATTGAGGCGGCCCGCACTATGCTTTCTGAATCAAAATTACCAATTTTCTTCTGGGCCGAGGCGGTGAACACTGCATGTTATGTGTTAAATCATGTGCTTACCGTCAAAAGAGAAGATAAAACTTGCTATGAATTGCTTGAAAACAGGAAACCGAACTTATCCGGTTTTCAGCCTTTTGGGATTAAGTGTGTTATCAAACGCACCAAAGATACTCCGAAAATGGGGGAAGTTGGTGAAATTGGGTTCTTTTTGGGTTATGCCAATGGAACTCCAAACAAACGCGTTTATAACATCAAGAAGCGAACAGTGGAGATCGTGTTTGACATAACTCCTTTGAGTTTCGATCCTCCACCGTCCGAATTCGGTCCCAAAAGCGGATATGATTATGATAAATTGTTTGATTCGTTTGATCTTCCTGATGTTTTAGAAGAAGATTCGGAGGTTGTATACACACATCTTGTGAACCAAGATGAAGTGGATGCGAGCTGGAGAGCAAGTATTCCTACTAATATGTCTTCGAATGTTCCAGTCGCTGATTCTTCGATCGTAAATGATGTTGTTGCTGAGCAGATCCCCAATGCAGCTGCTCAAACTACAAGTGGAGATCTATACATTGACTTTTCAGCATATCCAAATGTTGATGCGTCTTCTGGTAATGGTGGAGCTTCCAGTAGTAATGCAAATGCTGAGGGGGAGATTCAATCAAATTTGGGAAACAATCTTCAAGCTCCGGCAATCCCAGTTCCAAGAACAAATATTCATCATCCTGTTGATAATATTATTGGGAATCCAACTGCGGGAGTGCAAACGCGAAGGAGTATTTTAGAAATGCAATGTCTGTTCTCTGCTATCAAGAAAGAAGAAATCTACAATCTTAGCCTGCATGAATGTTTTATCTCTCAGATTGAGCCGAAGAACTATCAAATGGCTCTGAAGGATAATTCTTGGTGTGAGGCGATGCAAGAAGAGTTAGCTCAGTTCGACAAGTTAAAGGTGTGGAATTTGGTCGATCTTCCAAAAGGCCAACATGCAATCAACACGAAGTGGGTTTTCAAGTGCAAGAAAGACGATAAGGGTGTCGTTGTCAGAAACAAAGCACGTTTGGTTGTTCAAGGCTTCAATCAGGAAGAAGGGATTGATTATACAGAAGTTTATGCACCGGTGGCAAGACTGGAAGCTATTCGTTTGTTTCTAGCCTTTGCTGCACACATGCGTATCAAAGTCTATCAGTTGGATGTGAAAAGCGCCTTCCTTTACGGGAAATTGCATGAAACTGTGTATGTGTCCCAACCGCCGGGTTTCGAAGCTCCAGGGTTAGACAACAAGGTCTATTTGTTGGACAAGGCTCTCTATGGTCTCCATCAGGCTCCTCGAGCATGGTACGAGACGTTGTCAAAGCATCTATTGGAGCATGGGTTCTCGCGTGGTGCAATCGACTCCACACTGTTCATTTTGAAGAAAGGGGGAGATTTTCTGATCGTGCAAATTTACGTTGATGACATAATCTTTGGTTCTTCAAATGAAGAGTTGTGTCGTGAGTTTGAGAAGGTGATGAAGTCAAAGTTTGAAATGAGCGCGATGGGCGAGTTATCATTCTTACTAGGTCTTCAAGTGAGTCAAGAAAAAACCGGGACGTACGTGCATCAGACAAAGTATGTCCACGAGATTCTCAAAAGATTTGGATTGGAAGATAGCTTACCTTATGACACGCCTCTACCGACAAATCTCAAGCTCTCACCCGATGATGAGAAAGATCCTGAAGTGGATCCGACTCTATATCGAGCAATGATAGGTTCATTGATGTATCTTACTGCTTCACGACCAGATATTATGTTCTCTGTTTGTTTGTGTGCTAGGTACCAATCAACTCCGAAGGAGTCGCACTTGAAAGCTGTCAAGCGTATTTTCAGATATCTGAAAGGAACGCCCAAGCTTGGATTGTGGTATCCAGCTGAAGGTGGTCTGGATTTGATGGCGTATGCTGACGCAGATTTCGGAGGGTGCCGGATGAACAGAAAGTCAACCTCTGGCGGCGCACAACTTCTTGGAAACCGTCTTGTCTCTTGGCAATGCAAAAAGCAAGTTGCCGTTTCTCTATCCACGTGCGAGGCCGAGTACATTGCTGCTTCAAGCTGTTGTGCTCAGGTTTTGTGGATTCAGCAGCAAATGAGGGACTACGGTTTGAATTTTACTCGAACTCCTATCCTTGTTGATAATAACTCTGCCATTTCCATAACAAACAATCCGGTAAATCACTCACGCACTAAGCACATAGATGTTAGGCATCACTTTATTCGCGACTGTGCTGAGAAGGGGTTGATAGAAGTGGTTAGGGTAGACACCTTGGATAATCTTGCCGACCTGTTTACGAAAACTTTCGATCGGGCTAGATTTGAGAATCTGGTCCGAATGATTGGCATGATCAACCCAGAGTAAAATGATTTCCAAACTCGCATAGAAACTTTATTTTATCTTTTCTGTATAGTTCTTACCGCTTTCGAAATATTGAAAAACTCCAAAAATATTTTACTTAGTTGTAGGATAAATTTCAGAAAAATACAAAAACATTTGAAAAATCTAAAATGAAGTCGTGTTGTGATATAAGGGAAATGATAGTACATCGGTTAGTCGTATTTTTGTGCAGGACTATGGCTATATATATATGAGATTAACTGTTAAATGTGACAGATTCATTATACGTTGCATCGGTAGGTTTTACGCGTAAATAAGAACCTGTTTTTGGTATATAAACATAATGAACTGCGTAGCTCGTGTGGCACATCTCTCGGATATATGGTCTTGGTACCGTAATTTCGTTTGATAGATTGCCGAGGTTCTGAGATACGTGGTCTTTATGCTGTTTATCATCTGGGTATCATGGTTGCTTCTTTTACCGAAAAACAACGGGGACGCAAGTCTAGATCTTCCATGATACCATACATACGTGTAAATATCTTCAAAACATGATGCATCCGACCCGAATAAGTGATAAACAATCACATGTCCCTCAAAATCTTGCGGGAGTCAAGTCTATCCTCAATAAGTGATTCTATCACAAATGACTTGCTCTTGTGCCCTTTGCATCTGAAAATCCAAATAAGTGAGTATCTCACATTAGCTTATACGTCAAAAACAGATGATAAATGGTATACTCACCAGTAAGATGATCTCTCGCGCATACCTTGATACGGGAGTATATTCTGAGGTGGGTAAACACAGTTAATGTCAGCTTAATACACTTAATTCCATATCTCGAAAACAGTGTTCGAAAGCGCGCTAAAACTTAAGTGGACCACAATACCGTTGAACGTCTTGAACTGTCAACATTAGTCTAAAACGTTAAAGCTAAATGCTATGGTTTTTGTGTTGGATACCGACAGAAAAACCGATATGATTCCTTTGCTCCGACTTCACAAAAAGATAATTAGTGTAAATACGTTCTAGGTTTTATTTCCTTTTCAGTCAAAATTTGAAAAATCACAAAAAGATTTTGCTTTCTTGTTTCTATGTGCGAGTTATCATATTAAGTATACTCTAGGGTTGTGAAAATTGTTTAAATAAGTTATTAAATATTGATTGTTTAATGTTTCAATTGTTTATTCTGGGGTATTGGAAGTTATTTTTGGGATCCAGGTTTGGGCCGATATCTTCGGGGTCAAGTTTCTTAATCCTGGGTTAAGTGTTTCAGGTCTGGATCGTTCATCTCAAGATGAAAGATTGGAGAAGCTGTGTGCATCTGGATCGTTCATCTCAAGATGGAATATTTGGAGAAGCTGTGTGCATCTGGCTCGTGCATCTCAAGACTGGGGAATCAGTGATTTCTAAAACGAAAGTGACGGAGGAGATTGCTAAGGTGCTGGATCTGATTTGGCTTGCAAACTTTAGGGGAGCACATCTGAAGAAGCTTCTGCGCCTGCCTCTAAAATACAATGAAGAAGATCGTATTCTAGCTGACCAGTCCATCAAGGTGGTTCAGTTCTGTGTGAAGAACAAGGTCTGGGCAGGAAGCAGCTCTCGAAGAAAGGATGAAGATCTCAAGTCCAATGAAGACCATGCACTGATCAAGGGGGAGTTTGTTAATGCACTTTAGGTGATAAGTGCATGACTCCCATGTTACCAATGGAAGTTTGAAGATCTCAAGTTCAATGAAGACCATGCACTGATCAAGCGGGAGTTTGTTAATGCACTTTTGGGTGATAAGTGCAAGGCTTCCAACATTTAGGGTCTTTATTGAACAATGTCCAAAGTTTGGAAAGAGTTTATGTTGGAAAGAGTTTATTTTGGAAAGAGTTTATGGCTAGAAAGAGTTTATTGTCTAGAAAGAGTTTATTGGCTAGAAAGAGTTTATTTTGGAAAGAGTTTATGGCTAGAAAGAGTTTATTGTCTAGAAAGAGTTTATTGGCTAGAAAGAGTTTATTTTGGAAAGAGTTTAATTTTAGACAGAGTTTATTTAGACTAGCTTTGTCTGAGTTTTGTATAGATTAGGCTTGTCTGAGTTTTGTGGCAAAAACTCTGTGTTGGCTTTGTGCTCTATGTTTTGTCCGGGCTTTCTATTTGGTGTGGAAAGTCCGGGCTTCACCTTGTATATATACTTTAATATGGAATAGACAAGGTAACGATTCTGTGTGAATTTCTGTGCCCTAATCATTCTCTTTTGTCTGGCAGTGCTTTGTGTGAGTGACGTCATTCATTTTCATCAAGAATACTCAGTGTATTCTTGATTTCTCTCTCAAATCCTTGCATTCTTGTGTTTCATCTACAGTGGTTGATCATCAGGTGGATTCCGCACACCTGTTGGTTGCTTTAGCTGAGTGAGATCTTGGATTAGGAGGCCTTACAAGTTTTTTTTTCACACAGAATCGTTACCTTGTCTATTCCATATTAAAGTATATATACAAGGTGAAGCCCGGACTTTCCACACCAAATAGAAAGCCGAGACAAAACATAGAGCACAAAGCCAACACAGAGTTTTTGCCACAAAACTCAGACAAGCCTAATCTATACAAAACTCAGACAAAGCTAGTCTAAATAAACTCTGTCTAAAATTAAACTCTTTCCAAAATAAACTCTTTCTAGCCAATAAACTCTTTCTAGACAATAAACTCTTTCTAGCCAATAAACTCTTTCTAGACAATAAACTCTTTCTAGCCATAAACTCTTTCCAAAATAAACTCTTTCTAGCCAATAAACTCTTTCTAGACAATAAACTCTTTCTAGCCATAAACTCTTTCCAAAATAAACTCTTTCCAACATAAACTCTTTCCAAACTTTGGACATTGTTCAATAAAGACCCTAAATGTTGGAAGCCTTGCACTTATCACCCAAAAGTGCATTAACAAACTCCCCCTTGATCAGTGCATGGTCTTCATTGAACTTGAGATCTTCAAACTTCCATTGGTAACATGGGAGTCAGGCACTTATCACCTAAAGTGCATTAACAGTAACAGATCGATGTTTTTTTAAACAGAAAACTGTTTTTTTAAACAGAATTTTTTTAATTATTTAGTCCAAGTCTTCCCGTAAGGCGCGTAGGTCCCAAACGAGCGTCGAAACTAAGATTTCACAGCCGTTTGCGGCCGCATTTGCAGCCGTAAAACGGCTGCAAATGCTACGGCTGCAAATGCGGCCCACGGCTGCAAATGCGGCCGCAAACGGCTGTGAAATCTTAGTTTCGACGCTCGTTAGGGACCTACGCGCCTTACGGGAAGACTTCGACTAAATAATTAAAAAAAATCTATTTAAAAAAATAAATCTGTTTAAAAAAATTCTGTTTAAAAAAACAATTTTCTGTTTAAAAAAACTTCGATCTGTTACACGTTATATCAAATCACTTTAACAAAAAACCGTTAAAGTCTTTGACCATTGCAGTTGACAGAACCATTGTAGTGCATTAAACGTGTAGCTTATGAAGCCTTCAAGGTTAGTTTACACAAGAATCATATGCATTAAACAGTTTTCTGTTTAAAAAAACTTCGATCTGTTACACATCATATGCATTAAATGGTTCTGTCCTAAAAGAACGGAAACGCTTTTCGAGGCATTTTCCCTCCGCCTCACGAGGCGTTTGCCTCGAGGCGGAACGAGGCGTAAGTTCAAGGCGGTATTAATAAATAAATATAAAAAAATATATATATTATAAAAAATACTAAACATCAGATTCAACAATTTAAACATATCACAAAACACACAAGTAGTCTAAAACATCACCAATATTCACTAATTATCGCTAATATTCACTTATCACCAATATTCACTAATTAGCAATAAATTATCGCTAATCACTAATCATCATAATGATAAAAAGTAGCAATAAATTATTAAACAAAGTAGCGATTCAGCAATAAAGATTAAAACTGAGGCGTACGTTTAATTAGAATAGGTGAGGCGCCGCCTCAGATAAAATGGAACAAAACGGAACGAAACGGACGCCTCACCACACTGAGGCGTACGTTTAATCAGAACAGGTGAGGCGCCGCCTCAGGAACGTTTTTGTACCGAACCGCCTCGAGGCGTATGCCTCGGACATTTTTTAAAACCATGGTTCTGTCAACTGCAATGACCATTGCACGGCCATTGCTACTATCAAATCACTATTTTCTGTTGGGACCTTCAGTAATTCTAATATGTAGTCTAATATAATCATGGAACCATTACAGTTGACACAAATAGCATTACACATTACACAGGAATCAAACTGCATTACACATTATACAGGTTTCAAATAGCATTACACATTACACTAATCAATGCTTAACCAAACCCTAATTTACCAAAGTTCAATCACTAACCAAACCCTAATTTACCTAAAAAAAACATCTAATTTACGGATAAAATACAAAAAAAATCAAAATTACTTAAATAGGTTGAGTAAATACCTGTTTTATACTTCGAATTCGTGTCGTATACCGTCGATTTTGCCAGTCGCCTTCGTATGCTCTCTTGTGTGTGTGTTTTTGAGATTTGGGGAAGAACAGAGCCGCGTAGGGGTTTCTCTGAGATGTGTTAGAATATGAATTTTTATTATATTAAATTATTTAGATAAACTTATTTATTGTTATTTTAACCACTTTAATTCATTTTATTTATTTAAAATGATTCCAAGGCCATAATAATTATTTAAAATCAGTGATATTCAAGTTAAATAATTAAATTGAAATATAGTTTTTAACAATAATAATAATTATAATTATAATATTTTTAACAATAATAATAATAATAATAATAACAATAACAATAATAACAATTATAATTATAATTATAGTATTTTAACAATAATAACAATAATAATAATAATAAATATAAAGTTTTTAACAATAATAATAATAATAATAATAATAATAATAATAATAATAATAATAATTTTAATGTGATACCTCATTTATTTGAAACGGATTGCCCGGGGTAGATGGTACATAAAGTGATGTGTTACGGGGCTCATAACCATATCCACCATGTTCTTCGTATCCACCGTATCCACCATCACCCCCAGATCTATCGTATCCACTGTATCCACCTTCACCCCCGTATCCACTGTAACCACCTTCACCCCCATATCTGTCGTATCCACTGTATCCACCTTCACCCCCGTATCCACTGTAACCACATTCACCCCCGTATCCACCTTCACCACCGTATCGACTGTAACTTCCGTATCCACCATCATCCTCGTATACCCTGTAACCCGGATAAAATTGTTGCGTCTGGTAATATGGCTCATCAACAAGTGCATTCTTAGCACCGTATCCACTTTGTTGCACGTACGAAGATTCATACCCGTATCCGTAATCTGGATACACTTGATGCGCCGGGTAATTTGGTTCATCAACAGGTGGAGTGGGAGTCTTGTTCAAGTCTGGCAACTGTGTTTTTTATCAACAGGGACTCCAGACACAACCTCCTCCTCCTCATTGGTAGCTTTGCTCCCCATGTGTCGTTAGAATAGCGATTATCGAAATAATTATCATTCCAAAATGATGACATTTTAACAAGATTGAACAAAAAAACTGAACAAATAATTTTGGTTTAGTGTGTAAATTGTTTACTGAAGAAGAAGATGAAAAAGAAAGCAGAGGAGATTGAATTCGAATTGTGAACACATATGAATGAATGGATAAATAGACTTTCATGTGACACTTCAATAGGCAGCGTATTGCTTTCTACTCCCCGTATTACTTTATTCACGTGCCTGGACCACATCGTATCGGTGTCAAATCAGTCTGACATACGTTGCGTATTGACCACTACGCAGCGTATAGGGTTACCTCTATACGCTGCGTATTGATCAATACGCACCCTATGTCAGACTGATTTGACATCGTACTAGGTTTGACTGTCTGGTCGTGTACCTACCCCTTACATACGCTGCGTATAGGCCTCTACGCAGCGTAATGAGGTAACCCTATACGCTGTGTATTGGTCAATACGCAGCGTATGCAAACCCTAAGTGTGCAGATAGCCTGCCATGGTGTGCAGATAGTGAGAGCCTTGATTATTTATAATGGTGCATTCATGTGAGATTTTCCATTTTAACCCCTCATTTTTACACTATTTATCTATTAATTACCCTTCTGGCCCTTTTATTTAGTATGTTTGCTAAGACTAAAAAATTATGTAGTTGTGCATATGTGCTTATGATATACTTCAAACAACACATGTTTACATTAGTTTTCACAATACATTGTCGTGTATCTCTATGTCACATTTCATGGAATAAGGTTTGAAGCATTCATCCACGTACATATACGAATTACATGGGTGGGTGGGATTTTGGGTTTCAAGCTTCAATCACATGCAAGAAAAACTCATCATAGGATATTTGTTTTACTGCTTAAAACCCACATAAATACATACTCATGCTACGTAAATAAAGAATAATACCAACCAACTACCTGATTCAATCAACAATACTTAAGCCATGACCTGTTTTAGACCCGTATCCATGACCCGAACCGAACCCGTCAAGATTATCCTACATTTACCCCCATAATCTTGACGTTGGCTTCTTCTCCTTAACTGAAACACACAGGTTTATAGCTCTCTTGCTTGATCGGTTCACACAGATCCGACTCTATTTTTACTATTGATTCTTGCTCAATCACTTGCTAACTTCATCTTCGCTGTTTTTTTTACTCACCCATTTTGGTAGCCCTACACATCCTTCACTCAGTACGGTTTGTTACCAATTCCACACCTAAACAACATCTCGTTCAACTCTTGAATCCCACCGGTAAGCCGGTTCCCGATCACCTCACAACGCTCTGTTTTTCTTGACTATAACTAGAGGTGCTTGCTACTTGCTTCCATTTTTTTACGGCCCATATTTTCCTTTGTGACTTGAATGGTGACTTCAAAATTCAGATTTGAAATTGAACTATAACTCAATACTTATCCAACAATTATGAAACCACCATTTTCAATATTAAAATGTAGTTCATAATATTATTCCAAACAAAGAAAACCGACTTTCGCTTGTCTCTTTTTCCTAATCTGATGGTTGTTAGATATGTAAACCTAATTATGTTAGTATTTATTATGCAAACTTATATGTCCTTGATGCGGGCCCAAGTGTGGAAGAGCGGGCCATCTTGTATTTGGAGGCCCAGGATGTGACAACTCGAACTTTAGACTCACTTTGTGTAACGATACGTGGTTATGAGAACGTTGTTTATTGAATAATTATGTGATTTTGTTATTACGTGTGTTGTGCATATAATATGTGTATGTATGTAAACGAGCCAAACCGCATAAGGCTACACAACTTGAACCGCACAACACCACTCGCACAAGCCCTTTGGGCCACTCCTTGTTCTCGGGTCCATTAGACAACCGAGTGGGCTCGGCCCACTCCCCACTCGCAACACAAAACCGGAACAAGGGGCTTGTTTCACCACTTTTGCAAATCACAAACACACACACAAACCCTAGAAGCTTTGCTCTCTCCCTCTCGGCTTGCTTGGAACCCGACGGCAGGACCATCATCTCGATCGGATCACACTCTCCTTGTTAGATTCAATCGGTTAGTGTTAAGTGTATTATGATCGATATGTTGATACTTGTTATAACTGCCATGATGATGATGATATAGGGTTCTTGTATGATTGAGTTTGCTAATGTGATTATGCATGTTCTTATCATGAAATCGACACTCATATATGGTAAATGTTCACACACAAATCGGATTGTTCTTGTTATGTAAAAACCGAGTGATGTTATGTAGTGAATACATGCTTATATGAATCGGTAGAAGCTAGTAATAATCGGCTGTTATGTCATGCAATACGAATGGTTAACTTGATTGATCAGTTTGTGTATAGGTTGTTGTTGTTAACCGGATGCTTGTTTATGCAAATCGATAAGTTGGTGGTTCATATTTTGTTAGGGTTCTTATGAAATTGTGTTGAAATTGTTATGTTTGATCGATATTATGCTAATGAATTGTTGAAATTATGTTAATTGATCTGGTTACCGAAACTGACCAAACTGTTAGCTGAAATCACGGATAAGTCAATGCAGGATTTATGGAAACCGGTTACACACACGGTTGCGACTCGGCATCGCTTGTTGCGAGTCGGAACCCCACGCGAGACCACAACCGCACGAACCGCAACCACGGTTGCGAGTCAGGTTGCGACTCGTAACCAGACCGGGATGAACCGAGACCATTTGTTGCGACTCGTATCCAGCCGTTACGACTCGAGATCCCCGTTGCGACTCGTAACCCCGTTGCGAGTCGAGACTATCTTTTACACGCACACTGTTGGGCCTTCACTGTCACGGGCCCAATCTATTGAGCCCAACGATTTGAATTGTGGACTGTTTATTAATGAACTTGTATGCGTTTGCTATTTGGGCCGATTGAGAAGCTGGACTGTTTTGTTATTGGGCTGCTTATGTTATTGGGCCGGGTATTGTTGGACTTAGACAATTGGACCCTCACATGCTATGTCTTATCTGCTTACGTGCGTACATGTTTGCCATGACTATACGTGATCACTATATACATGCTATATACGAACCTGACTCGTATAACAACCATGATAGGACGTGAGTGACCATTTACTTGCTACTTGTACTTTCTGTGTATCTGCCGAGCAAACCAAGGTGAGTTCACACAGCCAAGGCATGGGATTCCCGGGTTGGGAATTGGGTTGGATATGATGAAATGGAATGATTACTCGTACTTACGCATATACCAGACTATAGACCATCGTCCTCAGGTTAGTCAGGACACGTTACGTAAAGCCTACGTAACCCAGTATATTTGCCATATGTCTCCCGGGTCGGGAAGGACACGTTACGTAAAGCCTACGTAACCCAATACCATCTACTGGCTTCCAGGTCGGAAGGCCACGCCGCGTAAAGCCTACGTAGCCCCCACGCGTACCACTGTCCTCGGGGAAGGGCACGTCACGTAAAGCCTACGTGACCCTGTACGTATTCCTGTTCTCGGTAAAGAAGAACACATGGTCGGAAGTTAGTCTAGTAAGTACCGTTAATGAGAAGCCCTCATTAACCAGGATGAACATGGGAAGTCCCCACCTTTATTACACACTAGTATGGGAAGCCCCCACTAGCTATACTTATGCATTACACTATGAACTTACTTTCTGTGAACTCGCTCAACTAGTTTGTTGATTATTTGCTGCATGCCTTGCAGGACCTTAGGTACATGATGGAGCTTGCACAAGAGAGGAGCAGGTCGTTGTGGGATATGGATCATGAACTTTATGTGAACTTATAATTATTTTGAGATACATTACTATGCTTCCGCTACTTAAACAATGTTGGTTTGGAAACATCAATCATGTCACGATGATTTACACTATTTGCTTTTGTATTAAATGCTATGGTTTGATATGATTGATGGCTTGATCCTGGTCAGTCACGCTCCCAAGCGGTGGTACTCCGCGGGTGGATTTTGGGGGTGTGACAGATTGGTATCAGAGCCATTGGTTATAGAGAACTTGGTTTTAATATGGGAAAACGTTTTTATTAAAACCGGACTATAACCAGAACAGTGCTCTCAACGATCCACAACGACGCTTCGCTCCACGTGCAAGACTCGACATCCTAGGTAATAAGGTTTATGTTTATTGCCTGTTTGCTAGAATTGCTTAGAACTTTGCTCGCATTACGCTTAGATACACATGCTTTGATTACATGAGAACACCTATATGCCTATGCTTTTCTGTCATCGCCCTACTCGCGAACCATTCTTACGTATGCTACTTGTTACTATGAAGATCATGTCTGGACGAATCAACATGACACAAGCCCAGCTAGAGGCTCTTGTTCAAGCTCAAGTTGCTGCGGCAGTTGCAGCAGCTCAAGCAGGTAGTATATCCTGCAGTATAGGCACACACTAGGATCTTTAGATCCTACATTAACTCTCGTATTTAACTTCGTCCTATTCGTACACAATAGGTCAACACGCGCAGCAGCCTGTCTGCACTTTCAAGAATTTCATGGACTGTCGTCCAAACTCTTTCAGTGGCACAGAAGGAGCAGTGGGACTCCTCCATTGGTTTGAAAAGCTAGAATCAGTATTCGAGATGTGCGAGTGCCCTGAGGCTCGCAAGGTCAAGTTCGCCACCGGTACTTTGGAAGGAATAGCATTGACTTGGTGGAACGCCCAAGTTCAAATCTTAGGGTTGGCAGCTGCTAACGCCACCCCATGGAACGATTTCAAGGAACTCATCAAGCGTGAGTATTGCACGCGGGAAGATATTCACAAGCTGGAAGACGAGCTGTATAACTTGAAAATGGTTGGATCGGAAATCGAGGCGTATACTAAACGGTCTAATGAGCTGGCCGTTCTGTGTCCTACTATGGTGGACCCTCCATACAAGCGCATTGAGTTGTATCTCAAGGGATTGGCGCCAGAAATTCAGAGCCACGTGACGTCGGCTAATCTCGAACACATTCAGGAAATCCAACGCCTAGCTCACCGTATCACCGATCAGGCAGTGGATCAGAATAAACTGCCCAAGCGTGTTAATGCTACTGCTAACGTCACCACCTCAGTTACTCCTGCTACATCTGGTGACAGTAAAAGAAAATGGGATGGAGATTCTAGTAAAGGTTCAGCATCTGTTCAGCCACAAGCTCAGCAGCAGAAGATCGATCACTATCAGAGTCCCAGTCAGCAATCCTCTAGTGGTCACAGACAGAGGAGATATCAGGGTAGTCAACCTAGGTGCCACAACTGCAACAGGCATCACCACGGCCCATGTAACAAGGGTCGCTGTCAAAGGTGTCTTAAGATGGGGCACGAGGCCAAAGACTGTAGGAGCCCTCGTCCTGCAAATCAGAATCAGCAGCCTCAGCAACCAGCTCCACAGAACCAGCAGCAGCAGCAGCAGCCACAGCGTGGAAACCGGGGATGTTTCCAGTGTGGGGCTGAAGGTCATTTCAAACGCGATTGCCCTCAATTGAACCAGAATCGCAACAACAACCAGGGCAACGGGAACAACAACGGTGGAAACAACAACAACAACGGCAATGAAGCTCGTGGTCGTGCTTTTGTGCTAGGTCGAGGCGACGCAGTGAACGATCCCAACGTTGTTATGGGTAAGTTTCTCCTCGACAATATTTACGTTACTGTTTTATTTGATTCGGGTGCGGATACAAGCTATATGTCTGTGAAAATGTGTCAACTGCTAAAACGTGCACCAACACTTTTACCCGCCAAACATGTAGTAGAGTTAGCTAACGGTAAAAGTCTAGAAGCCACGCACGTAGTTCAGGGTTGTAATCTTATCCTAGCTGGTCAAGCCTTCTCTATCGACCTCATTCCCATAGTTTTGGGAAGCTTCGACGTCGTGATTGGGATGGATTGGTTGTCCCAACACCAGGCAGAAATTTTGTGCAGCGAAAAGGTTATTCGCATTCCACGTTCTGGTCAGGAACCTCTAGAAGTTCAAGGTGACAAGAGTGGTGCTGTGGTTGGCATCATCTCTTTCTTGAAGGCTCAGAAGTGCTTACGTAAAGGTCACGCAGCCATTCTGGCTCTCGTTACAGACGCATCAGCAAAGGAAAAGAAATTGGAGGATATTCCAATTGTACGTGATTACCCTCAGGTGTTTCCTGAAGACTTACCTGGCTTACCGCCTCATCGTCAGGTCGAATTTCAGATCGAGCTCGCTCCAGGAGCAGCACCCATAGCTCGCGCACCATATCGCCTAGCTCCATCGGAATTGGAGGAATTGTCAAAGCAACTGCAAGAACTCTTGGAAAAGGGTTTCATACGACCAAGCTCTTCGCCTTGGGGAGCTCCAGTGCTTTTCGTGAAAAAGAAAGACGGTACGTTCAGGATGTGTATAGACTACAGGGAACTGAACAAGGTGACGGTGAAGAACCGTTATCCTCTTCCGCGCATCGACGACTTATTCGACCAGTTGCAAGGGTCGTGTTACTACTCGAAGATAGACTTGAGGTCTGGTTATCATCAGCTGAGAGTCCGGGATGAGGACGTCTCCAAGACAGCTTTCAGAACTCGTTACGGTCACTACGAGTTTCTTGTCATGCCATTCGGGTTAACGAACGCGCCTGCTGTATTTATGGATCTTATGAACAGGGTGTGCAAACCCTACCTTGACAAGTTCGTCATAGTTTTCATCGACGACATTCTGATTTACTCCAAGAGTCAGGAGGAACACGAGCAACACCTTCGTCTTATTTTGGAACTCCTTCGGAAGGAACAGCTGTACGCCAAGCTTTCTAAATGCGACTTCTGGCTTCGTGAAGTCCACTTCTTAGGCCATGTGGTGAACAAGGATGGGATCCATGTCGATCCATCCAAGGTGGATTCGATCAGAAACTGGCCTGCACCGCGTACACCGACAGAGATACGCCAATTCTTGGGTCTGGCAGGTTACTACAGACGGTTTATTAGAGACTTTTCGAAGATTGCTCAGCCGCTTACGTTACTAACACAGAAGGGTGTTACCTATCGCTGGGGAGAGCCCCAGGAGACTGCTTTTCAGCACCTAAAGGATAGACTCTGCAGTGCACCTATCCTCTCATTGCCAGAGGGCACAGATGACTTCGTGGTTTATTGTGATGCATCCATTCGGGGACTGGGATGTGTGTTAATGCAGCGCGACAAGGTTATCGCTTACGCTTCTCGTCAACTCAAGGTTCACGAACGGAACTACACGACGCACGATTTAGAGCTGGGAGCTGTTGTTTTCGCGCTTAAGATATGGCGACACTACCTGTACGGTACCAGGTGCACGATTTACACCGATCACAGGAGTCTCGAGCATATTCTTAAGCAGAAGGATTTGAACATGCGTCAACGACGATGGGTCGAGTTACTTAATGACTACGAATGCGCTATCAAGTATCATCCAGGCAAAGCCAATGTTGTGGCTGATGCCCTTAGTCGAAAGGACACTTTACCGAAGCGCGTGCGAGCGCTACAGCTTACGATTCAGTCTAGCCTTCCAGCACAGATACGAAATGCTCAGGTAGAAGCACTGAAGCCCGAAAACGTCAAGGCTGAAGCCTTACGCGGCTCACGACAACAGATGGAACAGAAGGCAGATGGCGCCTATTATGTAACGGGCCGGATTTGGGTCCCTCTTTATGGTGGTCTACGCGAACTTGTAATGGATGAAGCTCACAAGTCTCGCTACTCGGTACATCCAGGGTCGGATAAAATGTACCACGACATCAGCACTACCTATTGGTGGCCTAGCATGAAGGCCCACATTGCTACATATGTTGGAAAATGCTTGACCTGTGCGAGGGTCAAGGTCGAATATCAGAAACCAGCTGGCCTACTTCAGCAGCCTAAGATACCTCAATGGAAATGGGAAGAAATTTCCATGGATTTCGTTACAGGCCTACCTAGATCCCAGCGTGGGAACGATACAATATGGGTCATAGTTGATCGACTCACCAAGTCTGCACACTTCCTGCCGATTAAGGAAACGGACAAGTTCTCCACACTCGCAGACGTCTACCTTAAAGAAGTTGTCTCGAGGCACGGAGTGCCCACATCCATCATTTCGGATCGCGATGCACGATTCACGTCAGAACTTTGGCAAGCAATGCATAAATCCTTTGGCTCACGATTAGACATGAGCACAGCATATCACCCTCAGACGGATGGGCAGTCTGAGCGAACGATCCAAACACTAGAAGACATGCTTCGGGCATGCGTCACCGATTTCGGCAACGGCTGGGAAAAGCACCTCCCTTTGGTGGAGTTTTCTTACAATAATAGTTACCATACCAGCATTCAAGCCGCTCCATTCGAGGCATTGTACGGGCGTAAATGCCGGTCACCTCTCTGTTGGGCAGAGGTGGGGGATAGTCAGATTACGGGTCCAGAGATTGTAGTGGACGCCACAGAAAAGATAGCACAGATACGACAACGCATGGCGGCAGCACGCGACCGTCAGAAAGCCTACGCGGACAAGCGTAGAAAGCCTTTGGAATTTGAGGTCGGGGACCGGGTTCTATTGAAAGTTTCACCCTGGAAGGGTGTGGTACGTTTTGGCAAACGGGGCAAACTGAATCCGCGATACGTCGGACCATTCGAAATTATAGAAAAGATTGGCAAGGTAGCCTACAAGTTGAAACTACCAGCTGAACTCGGGGCAGTTCACAATGTTTTTCACGTATCGAACCTAAAGAAGTGCCTATCTGATGAAAATCTTATCATTCCTTTCAAGGAACTCACTATCGACGAGCGGTTGCAGTTCGTCGAGGAACCAGTTGAAATCACGGACCGGGATGTGAAGGTCCTCAAACACAAGAGAATCCCTCTTGTCCGAGTTCGTTGGAACTCCAAACGTGGCCCAGAGTACACCTGGGAACGCGAAGACAGGATGACAGAAAAGTACCCCCAGTTATTCGGGAACAGGGCAACCACTACTGAGGCTGAAGCTACTACTTCGGAATTTCGGGACGAAATTCCAGATCAACGGGGGGAGGATGTGACACCCCAGGAAAAACAGTGAACAGTACAGTTTACCTAGCTTCCTCAGTGAGTGCATACCAAATTTCGGGACGAAATTTCCAATTAGTTGGGGATAATGTGACAACTCGAACTTTAGACTCACTTTGTGTAACGATACGTGGTTATGAGAACGTTGTTTATTGAATAATTATGTGATTTTGTTATTACGTGTGTTGTGCATATAATATGTGTATGTATGTAAACGAGCCAAACCGCATAAGGCTACACAACTTGAACCGCACAACACCACTCGCACAAGCCCTTTGGGCCACTCCTTGTTCTCGGGTCCATTAGACAACCGAGTGGGCTCGGCCCACTCCCCACTCGCAACACAAAACCGGAACAAGGGGCTTGTTTCACCACTTTTGCAAATCACAAACACACACACAAACCCTAGAAGCTTTGCTCTCTCCCTCTCGGCTTGCTTGGAACCCGACGGCAGGACCATCATCTCGATCGGATCACACTCTCCTTGTTAGATTCAATCGGTTAGTGTTAAGTGTATTATGATCGATATGTTGATACTTGTTATAACTGCCATGATGATGATGATATAGGGTTCTTGTATGATTGAGTTTGCTAATGTGATTATGCATGTTCTTATCATGAAATCGACACTCATATATGGTAAATGTTCACACACAAATCGGATTGTTCTTGTTATGTAAAAACCGAGTGATGTTATGTAGTGAATACATGCTTATATGAATCGGTAGAAGCTAGTAATAATCGGCTGTTATGTCATGCAATACGAATGGTTAACTTGATTGATCAGTTTGTGTATAGGTTGTTGTTGTTAACCGGATGCTTGTTTATGCAAATCGATAAGTTGGTGGTTCATATTTTGTTAGGGTTCTTATGAAATTGTGTTGAAATTGTTATGTTTGATCGATATTATGCTAATGAATTGTTGAAATTATGTTAATTGATCTGGTTACCGAAACTGACCAAACTGTTAGCTGAAATCACGGATAAGTCAATGCAGGATTTATGGAAACCGGTTACACACACGGTTGCGACTCGGCATCGCTTGTTGCGAGTCGGAACCCCACGCGAGACCACAACCGCACGAACCGCAACCACGGTTGCGAGTCAGGTTGCGACTCGTAACCAGACCGGGATGAACCGAGACCATTTGTTGCGACTCGTATCCAGCCGTTACGACTCGAGATCCCCGTTGCGACTCGTAACCCCGTTGCGAGTCGAGACTATCTTTTACACGCACACTGTTGGGCCTTCACTGTCACGGGCCCAATCTATTGAGCCCAACGATTTGAATTGTGGACTGTTTATTAATGAACTTGTATGCGTTTGCTATTTGGGCCGATTGAGAAGCTGGACTGTTTTGTTATTGGGCTGCTTATGTTATTGGGCCGGGTATTGTTGGACTTAGACAATTGGACCCTCACATGCTATGTCTTATCTGCTTACGTGCGTACATGTTTGCCATGACTATACGTGATCACTATATACATGCTATATACGAACCTGACTTGTATAACAACCATGATAGGACGTGAGTGACCATTTACTTGCTACTTGTACTTTCTGTGTATCTGCCGAGCAAACCAAGGTGAGTTCACACAGCCAAGGCATGGGATTCCCGGGTTGGGAATTGGGTTGGATATGATGAAATGGAATGATTACTCGTACTTACGCATATACCAGACTATAGACCATCGTCCTCAGGTTAGTCAGGACACGTTACGTAAAGCCTACGTAACCCAGTATATTTGCCATATGTCTCCCGGGTCGGGAAGGACACGTTACGTAAAGCCTACGTAACCCAATACCATCTACTGGCTTCCAGGTCGGAAGGCCACGCCGCGTAAAGCCTACGTAGCCCCCACGCGTACCACTGTCCTCGGGGAAGGGCACGTCACGTAAAGCCTACGTGACCCTGTACGTATTCCTGTTCTCGGTAAAGAAGAACACATGGTCGGAAGTTAGTCTAGTAAGTACCGTTAATGAGAAGCCCTCATTAACCAGGATGAACATGGGAAGTCCCCACCTTTATTACACACTAGTATGGGAAGCCCCCACTAGCTATACTTATGCATTACACTATGAACTTACTTTCTGTGAACTCGCTCAACTAGTTTGTTGATTATTTGCTGCATGCCTTGCAGGACCTTAGGTACATGATGGAGCTTGCACAAGAGAGGAGCAGGTCGTTGTGGGATATGGATCATGAACTTTATGTGAACTTATAATTATTTTGAGATACATTACTATGCTTCCGCTACTTAAACGATGTTGGTTTGGAAACATCAATCATGTCACGATGATTTACACTATTTGCTTTTGTATTAAATGCTATGGTTTGATATGATTGATGGCTTGATCCTGGTCAGTCACGCTCCCAAGCGGTGGTACTCCGCGGGTGGATTTTGGGGGTGTGACACAGGATGGTGTAGCAAAAGGGGCTTCACTAAAATGGCTCTAACTTGGGCTACGGGGGTCCATTTTGGGCGTGCGACAAGGCGAAACGAACGTAAGAACGAGCTCCATCTTGCTGCAAACGCTATGGCGGTTTGTGTCATCGTTCGGGCTGAAAAAACGCTTATTTCTATTAGTTATTTGCATTTTTATGTTTTTTGGACTATTTTGGGCATTTTGTTTTAGGCCGTTTGTTTGGCCCGTTATCTTTTTTAGGCCCATTTCGAATTTCTGTTCTTATTTATTTGTCCCTTTAGTAATTGAAACAATCAGACTTGAATTTTAAGAAAACTGAATTTTCACTTCAAATTCCATGGCCTTTGGGTTGCAATTTGGGGATTGGGGAAGAACTACACGGGTATTCTTAGAATCAACGTGTTCTATCTTCATTATCGTACTGCGCACTACATCAGTCCCATATGTATTATAACTTATGAACGATGAGATAAGCGGGTGGGATATTCAAACTTCCTATGGCAGTTATTCCCGCCACAAAATAACCGCCAAATCTCAGGTATAAATATGTAATGACCGGCATCAAGATCCGGTACCAAGACATTCTGAATATTCTGTTCGAATTGTCCATCTTTCTTCCATTGTTTCCCTCAATTCATTCATTTCACTGTTTCTGCATATTTTGTTCTTGTTCCATCATGAATTCCAATCAAAACAGTCCTCTTAATTCCGCTGCAAACGCTCTTGAATCCCAACACGAAGATGATGATAACGGCTTCTGCCAACATAGTGGCATCAAAGCCAAGGTTTCAAAGAAGGCAGAAATTCATCCCACGGCAACGACGATGCCATGCCAACATTGTCTTGATGAAAAACACGAAAAAGAGAAGAAATTCCCTTGTGTAAGGCTGTGTTATTACTGTCATCAACCCGGCCATCAGATTTACTCGTGCAAAGCCAAGGAACATGACGAAGCCACTCAATTAAACAAACAAGTGATCAACACTTGAATTCAGAGACATGAAGATGAAGTCGTCAACCGTCAAGAGATGATCGTTACCCGAACGGAAGGTGGTCAGTGGGGTGATATATGGAATGTCAGTTCAATGTTTAATCATCACTTTCCCGGTAATCTAAATGTGTTTAAACGAATCAAACATTTGGTTGGGTGGAAACGAAATCTGGGGAGAATAACTTTCTGTTTATTCGGGGAATCGGGGCTGTGGAAATCAGATCTGGTAATGCAATGTTACGTATGCAAAGTGTGTTTTATGCACCGGAATTAGATCGAAATGTATTAAGCCTTGATCAGTTAAAACTACAAGGTTATACGGTTAAAAAATCCGGCGATACATGCAAGATATACCCAATGTTTTCTGCACCGATCACTAATTTGGTGAATAATTTAAATGGTTTAACCAAAGAGGAAGAAATTGGTTTGAAAGTGAAACAAAGGGTGATCGATTTAAGTGCAGTGAATGATGAACACAAGGAGAATTATCTTAATTCTTACTTTAAGATCTGAATTTATCCACACAAGAACCCGATTGGAGTCAAATGATTATTCATGCTATGGAATTCCATGATTTTTCTGACTGCAAGTCACTACTGGAAATGATGGAGGATGGAGAATTTGTGTTTAAGTATAAACATGAATTGGAGAAAAAATTCAAAGAAATGTTCACATGGTTCATCAATGTCAAACTGGGAATTACTACACGACCCATTCCACCATACATGTCTGATAACAGGAAAGTGGACTTGCTCGGTTTATACATGGTGGTTAAATGTGACGGAGGCTATAGGAATGTGTCTGATAACAATCTATGGGCTGTTGTTGCGAAAGATATGGGCTATGAATATCACCATGGTGAATTCATGAGGATTATATATGCGATGTATCTCGATGTTCTAGTTTACTATCACAAGTTCAAGACGGTGCAAGGAAGGGTGATTGATAAAGAGGTGGTTGAACAAAAGCCGGCCCGTCAGAAGTCTACCATGAAAGGAGGAAGAGTGACGGAGACGTTCAAGACGAAGAAGCCATTCAACACTATGCCTTATTTGCAGGAAATGACTGGGAAGGTGCAATGAAGATGGAGAAGAAACACCCTAGATTTGATTTCAAGCAAGCAAGGAAAGTCGTGGATGAAACTAACCGGAGTGTCCTGATGCATGCTTCTAAGCATAATCAAGTTTAGGGGGTTGTGTTAGATATGTAAACTTAATTGTGTTAGTAATTATTATGCAAACTTATATGTCCGATAGGTATTATAACTTATGAATGATGAGATAAGCGGGTGGGATATTCAAACTGCCTATGGCAGTTATTCCCGCCACAAAACAACCGCCAAATCTCAGGTATAAATATGTAATGACCGGCATCAAGATCGGGTACCAAGACATTCTGAATATTCTATTCGAATTGTCCATCTTTCTTCCATTGTTTCCCTCCATTCGTTCATTTCACTATTTCTGCATATTTTGTTCTGGTTCCATCATGAATACCAATCAAAACAGCCCTCTTAATTCCGCTGCAAATCCTCTTGAATCCCAACATGAAAATGATGATAACGGCTTCCGCCAACAATGGTAACCACAACTTCTTCACCTCCATGCCTTTTCAAAAATATTGCATGACAATCTATATCGACATCAAAGAATCACACAGATTCGTTTCCACTTTTTGTTCACACATAACACATTCACGTTCATGTAGAACACCTTTTTTCATTGGTTTCCTCTTCTTAACCAAATCACACAAAATCCTTCTTCAACGAAACACGCAGATTCTTTTTGTGGCTCTCAGGGGACCTTTTCACCCCTCTCATAAAACTCTTTCAAATCACACAGATCACCACTCTTCCCGGTTCACTTAGAACCCTTTTCTAGTGTAGATTTCGTCTCCTCTCCGATCACACATCTCGGTACTTCTTCGTTCACATAGAACAATCTTGAACAAACAGATCTTCTTCTTTGTTTTATCTTCCCGGCACACTCAGAACCGTGTTCGGTTCACTCAGAACCTGTACTATGGCTCAGTCAGAACCCGCTCCTTCTTCTTTTCTTTGAACTTCTACAACCACTCATGAACTTAACCTTCTTGGTTACTAACACCACTATTCTCTACTTCTCAGCCCCACGGTCTAATGGACCGCTCCCCCTTCTCAGAAAGTCGACTCCCAAAACCTGCTCACGTTTCTCAACTTCACGAATCCCATGATACGAGCCTATAGCTCTCAAATCAATTGTTGGGTTTCAAGCTTCAATCACACACAAGAAAAACTCACCAAAGAAGATTCGTTTTACTGCTTAAAACGCAATTTCATTAATTGCTAAACATCACATATAAATACATACTCATGGTACGTAAATAAACGAACATACCAACCAACTATTTCATCAATCCATAAAACTTAAGCCATGACCTAGCCCACTACTTTACCATTAATTAAACACATAAAACATGTGACTAAATACACTAACCCCTACCCGTTTCAGACCCGTATCCATGAACCGAACCAAAGCCGTCAAGATTATCCAACATGGGATAGCCACTCTCGTCACACGATGATGCATGTGCTTCAAAATCACATTGAAATATGTGATTCGTTGGGCATGTGGGCTAAGTAGAGTTAGTGAGACTTTATTCTAGCAACTATTATAACAAATACGTGTGAATTCTCGGATGCTTCATAAATCTTAAGAATTCAACTTTAAGATACTCAAGATTCTTGCTTTCATCTTAGGGAGAAGGGTTAGGGGCTTGCATAACCAAGTTTGAAGCATTTCCATATAATTAAGATTTTTTAGTACATTTTAATAGGCGAGTAATATGCTCATGTGTGCTTTAACATGGCATTAATCTAATCTTAGATGTTCTTTCAAAAATATGACAACGCTTAATCGTGTTTAACAAATGCTTTCCCTTACAAAAAAAAATTGATCTTAATTTATATAAAAATGTGTAATAAAAATAAAATGTTCTAATTTGAAGATATGATATATGATCACATATTTTTAATAATTTTGAAAACATTCTAGCAATTACTTAGATTCTTCATAGATTTTAAGATTTCATTTTAGATCTCGTCTCGTCTTTAGAGTGACAACCGATAAAGATTACAAAGCCAAGTTTGGCGCTTTCACTTTTGTTTAGATAACGGGATTCATATTTACAAGAAGGAAATACAATCATGATGTGTTATACGTTTCCAAAGAAATGCGTGTGTAAAATCAATATGTTCTTAAAAAGAAACTAATAACACTTCATTTGAAGTTCCTTATGAAAAATGAGCATCACTGTATTGTACACATGAAGTTTTTAAAGGGTTTGAGTAGTAATTAAGTATATCCATTAAACCTATTCTCATTTTTCATATCACATAGTCATCTACCTCTATGTCACTTTTAAACAACTTCACTAAAACACACATCCACGTATATAAGGGAGCACATTGTTGTGACAACTGCTTCTTGCACACATGATTTTTTCCAACTCACATAGAAATATGTACCTTGTTGAGTAGTAATATAACAAGTGCTAGATGGAAACTGAGGTACATTACTGTTGTCACAACCATGAAATTTAGAAGTGCACAAGCAATTTCTTAAATTCTTCATAGATTTTGTGGTACATTTTAATAGGAGAGTAATAAGTTCATGATGTGCTTTGACATTGTGATAATATAATCATTGATGGTATTGCAAAAATATGACAACAAACGTGTACATTTTAACAATTTAATTTGTTATAGAAATGTGTACAAAAAAATATAATGTCTTAATTTGAAGATATAATTTATGATCACATATCTTTAAGAGTGATAACGTGTAAAGATTGCATAGCCACGTTTGGAACCTTTTGCTTTTTTTATAGATTTGGAGGTACATTTTGCATGAAGGTAATATATATGTTTGTGATGTGTTTGAAAGTTTGGATGAATTGAGAGGATTTGAGAGTGATTTGAGGGAATGTAAAAGTGTTAAGGTAGTGTGGAAGACTTGTATTTCTAGTGTGGAGGTTAGGGTTAGGCTTTAAAGTGGGTTAGTAGGGTGTTTAAGGCAATTTGGTGGGAGCTAGAGAAATGAGCCAATAATCACGCTGATCAAAGCTGTATGTGGATTGAGTCAGCAGGCGCGTCGCGGACGGGTGTTGGGCCATTGCCGCGACTTGCGGCCGGGGTTCTCCCTGTCAACTTTCATTTTTGACAATAAAGGTCCCTATGGTTTGTTTATTTGATATTTTAAGGTATGTTAGGGTATGATTTGTATTAAGAACATATAATTAAGTATTAAATATAGGTAAAAGTATAGTTTAAGTCTTGTAAACATAAAATCAAGTATTTGTATGTTTAAAGTGTATAAAACTCATATTTACCATAGTTTGATTGTAAGATAAATAAGTTTTCATGAGAATCACGAGTATGTGTAATTATAATACATTTAAGGGTTAAACTAGTATAGAAGTATGGATTGAGTATTGAAATTGTATAACTAAGTACTTGCATATGTCAAACGTATACACTCTGGTATTTATGATAGTTGGTATTTAAAACAAGTATGTTTTTATCCAAAGATAGAAATACAAGGCCAGCTTCTAATTAAAGGAAGTTATAAAAAGCGACGTGTTACACCCTAGGTCCTTTAGCACTCACCCGGTTAAAATTTTCAGATAAGTTTAGTCATTGACTTGCATAAGAGGGTAGCTGTGTAATTTTACTTATATGTTTATAAATTAACAATATATATATATATATATACACACACACAGCAAAACCCATCTCTCTTTCTCTCAGCTATCCCCAACCCTCCCAACAACCTCCACCGCCGCAAAATCCCGCCGCCACCACCATATCCAGCAACCACCAATTCGAGCCTACCACCACTAGATCCAGCCTGCACAATCACACATCTGTAAGTAACCCTAAACCCTAGATCCATCGAATTGAACATGATTCGATCAAAGTTTGTAAGAATCACCATAGGGCTTTTGAGTTTTGATAATGAAGAAGAAGATAATGAGTATTTGAATGTGGTGAGTGTGTGTTAATAATGGGGAAGAAGACAGTGTAAAAAGACTTTAATGCCCTCACATGTTGTGCACATAACCAAGCTTAACGTTTAAAATAAACTGGGTTAGTTCTAAAGGACCTATGGTGTAATGTATTTTTTAAATAAAGGATTGCAGGTGTAATTATTGAAGTTAAAGAATATCCATTGCAATCCAATGCAAATATAAAGACCCAAAGAGTAATTTACCCATTATTTTTTATCACTTTTGTTTGCACCATTACCTAAGTACATCTTTCTAAATTACAAGTTTACACAATTTAGAAAGCAAAATTAACTGGTACGTTTTTTTTATCACATTGGTTTAGACCACCGAACTTATACCAACGGAATTCATTTCCTGTCTTTTGTCTTCATTGTCACACCCCGACCGATGACGGAAACTTCGGGGCGCAGCACTGAGCGAAACAGATTGTCCGGGAGAAATCCATAACAACTAAATTACCGGATAGTTAATATTATGTCCCATACCATAACCCATTAAGTAAACTAATTATTACAGACATAGATATCTCAAAGACAAATAACATGTTCCGACAACTCAGATCCAAAATAAATAAATTGTTTTTGTTTATTTCTAGACTCCTTCCTAACACGATTCCATCAAATAGCAAGCAAGCATCCTAAGCACCTGTCACATACGTTAAAATAAAGGTCAATACACATAGTGTAAAGGTGAGCATACAAGTTTAAATAATATAATAGAGTTTGAAAATCGTTTACGCATAACCAGCATGTAACAAAGTGAAGACTAGTAGGTTGTCAATAGAGAAATATGCACAGATGTGACTGCGAGTTGTAGAATGCGCAACACATATCCCGCTGGGACACATGAAGTAAAGCCCTTAATGTTTGTACACTTTATGTGGACGCGACTCGGTTCGATTTGAGTTGGTTAGGTTCGGCTCAAGTCCGACGTCGCGACATTCCTCCGTCGTGCGCCCCAGAGGTCGACACGCGAAGCACGGAGAGCCGCGAACCATTTCCCGTTGACACATCACCATGACATCACCATGATGATGTCATGTGTATTTAATCATTCCATGCAACTATGAATTACCACGTGAAGTTATCTTTAAATGAATTAATTGTTGGCGAAAGAAACATTATTCAATTGATGTAGAACCAGTTTTACAAGGTTGACGAAGAATCTTATGGATTGCATGTGACGATGACTTTCTGCAACAAAGACTTCTTGTGATGAAGTCTCAACATGACGAAGATTAAAGTTGATGAAGACTACTTTGGACGAAGTCTTCACTCAACAAAGACTCTATTGACGAACCATCATGCATTGGACGAAGATTGTATGACGAACCTTCATTGTTTGTCCACTTGATGATGTTGACAAAGACTTTCCAATGAAGACCTATAGGCGACGAAGATTGATAGTTCATCATATTTGAATGTTCGCTAGAAGGTTCGTGGCCCAAATGTAAGGTTCGTCGGACTTGTGGATAAGGTTGGTTATGGTAGCCTGACAAACAGATAAGGTTAGAGAACACAGTGAGAGAGAATACACTGTAAAACACACACACACTTAGAGTTTATAAGGAGATCTTGTAAACATTGCTTTGTAACCGTCGTACGTATTAATACATTTGAGTGTTAAACGTTGACTCTTTGTGTTGTGTTTATCTTTCGCTCGGTTTGTATCGTAACGTGGATTCCGCTCTCGCTACGGTATTCAAAACAAGATCTGGTAGTTGTCCAGAGATCCGCAAAAATGGACCTACAATTGGTATTAGAGCGTAAGGCTCCATTTCTTGTTGAAAACTGAGTTACCAGTGTGATTTTCGAGTGGTTTTTGAGTGTGTTTTTGTATAAAAACTTTAAAACCCAGTTGTTTTTCAGGAAATTCTTGTTTTGAAGCTCGAAAATAAGATGTTATTTGGCATTGTTTTGCTTAAAACGTGTTTAAAAGGGTTGGAGATTATCATAGGTACAAGTTATTGTGAGTTTCGACGTAAAAAATTTGTGTTCGAAATTTTTTTCGGTGCCAGAAAACTCATTGTGTTCATCAGAAAGTTCTTAGTGTTCTTTATATATTCAAAGTGGTCTTCAAACTGTTATTGAATATTGTTTGAGTTTGATCTATATGTGAATTTAAATATTGTGTTGTTGAGTATAATATATTTGTTTGACTTTTGTGTACAAGATGATAATGTTAGTTGTTGAACAGTGACAGTGTGTTGTTTGAATTATTTGACATACAAATGATGACTTGTTGACTATAATGTTCAAAAAAAGATTGTGTGTTTGAAAATTGTGACTTTAGAAACTTGTGTGTCAGACAAATTTTTTTTTTTTGAAAAATATCTTGTCTGCCAACTTGCCAACTTGTGTCAAAGATTAGATTCTTTTTGGAATATATCTTAACAATTGGTCCTTTTTTGTCAACGAAGAATCAAGTTTCGTCACAAAATTCTTCGTCGCCCATACTCGTCACATTTAAACAGAAGCTTTCAAAAACATACGTAACAGTTTGCAAAGATGTTTCCAGTATCCAATACAAACCCTATCTTTTTCCAACACAAGTTGCTACGCTAAAGCCTAAATTCGATCCAAGTGCATGGTTTCCTAAACCACAGGATGCTACTCCTCAACCCCGATTAGATCCAAGTACCTATTTCGGTCTACCAAAGCTGCTGCATCTCTAGCTACTGCACCTCAACCCAAATTCGACCCAAGTGCTTGTTTACCTCGACTTCAAGTTGCTACTCCTCAACCACGATTAGATCCAAGTACCTATTTCGGTCTACCACAAGCTGCTACACCTCAACCCAAATTCGACCCAAGTGCTTGGTTACCTCAACCTCAAGTTGCTAATCATCAACCCCCCCCCCCCCCCCCCCCGCGATTAGATCCAAGTACCTATTTCGGTCTACCACAAGCTGTTGCATCTCAAGTTGCTGCACCTCAACCCAAATTTGACCCAAGTGTTTGGTTACCTCAACCTCAAGTTGCTACTCGTCAACCCCAATTTGATCCCTACTGCTTGGTTACCTAAACCTCAAGCCCAACCTCAAAAAGGCAACCAAAATCCTTTCAGAAATCAAACAAGTACATCCACATCCAACTCAAATCAAACTGATGAAGGGTGTGATTGGTCAGTACAATGTGGAAGTGGAGGTCAAGGAGAAACTGTGTTTTTTGCTTAAATTGTCAAGAATGCCAATGATGGTGAATCTTCAGGAAATGATGATAGTTCCGGATATAGTGGAGTACTAATGAAGATGGCTCAAGTGTGAGTGATTACAGTTTGTCGAATGGTGCCAAGGAGATGAAATGTCAAAAATCTGACTTGATCAAGAAAGCTGCTGCTTCATCGAGTGACTCGGAGAAGTTCTTATCCCAAGATGGATCTTTCTCTTGCCAGAATGACACTACGGATAGTGTCGCAGCTTCTACAAGTCAGGTAAAATCTGAAACTCCTAGCATATGTAGTGATTTTGCTGATATGAAACATGAATGTGCTAAATTAAAACATGAATCTGAAACGATTCATAGTCACAATCAAAGTTTAGTTATTGAACTGTCAAAATGTAAAGAGGCAAACATGGCCTTGGCTCGCAATGAAAAGGATTTCAAATCAATCATTGAAACCTTAAAGAAAAGTGTTTCCGAAGTGTCTAAAACTGTTCTTGGCAAACAAATTGGTATTAATAACTACATTAATATTATTGAGGAAACAAAGAAGGAGCTAGCAATGGCTAAATGTGAGTATGAAGCGGTAAGCTCAAATTGGATAGTTATTCTAACTCCCGATATGTGCTTGATCACATCATTGAAGTTCAACAACTAAAAGGGAATGTGAAAAGCGTTGGTTATAATTCGTGTCCGCCACCGTTGAGACACAATCATACCAAGATGCCCGATGATGAGGAAATGCCTCGGTTTGAACCAACTGTACCTCTTAATTATGAGGAGTTTACAACTGGAATAGGGTTCAAATCTGACAGTTCCTCGAAGGGCTCATCTGAAAGTTCAGAAAAGTGATCTGTTGATCCAGAACAAAGTCCTCCAAATGTTGAGGATTGTGATAGTTTGGATGATGAGTCGGATGAGGACAAAACTAAGCAGTCAGAGACGGTTACAAAAGAGGAGAATATACCTCTCGAAAATCACATTCTTTGTGATCCTTCCACAAAACCGTTTGTGACTGCTACATTCAAATCTGTTGAATTTTCATCTACGAGTTGTGAAAGCGTAATCTTGCTTTACACGTTGACTGGTTTTGATAAAATATATATTCAGACAAGGATTTCCCAATCAAAAATGTCAATCAATCCTTGATTGATAATGTTTTCGAGGATTCTACTAGTAAGTTTTTGGGAAAGTCGAGCCCAAGAGTTGTAATAACTCAGTGTTCTCCTATTCCGAAGTTAGAAAGAAATATGGAAATCAAAAATTACAAACACAAAACAATCAACGAAAGCAAAATCACGCTAAACAAGAAAAGGGAAAAGGCAAACAAAGCCAAAACAAGAAGAAGATTTAGGCGGTAAACTTCACGAAATCCTGAGGTACTGATAAAATTGAAACCTTCGAAAACAAATCCAACATGGATTTTGTTAAACAAAGTAAGATTTTGAAAAGAAACAGTCAAAACAATTACACACAGCACACAAACGGTTGTGATGTAGGACCAAGTACCTCAAGATCACGAAGTTCATCATCAAGCTCTTACAGTTATGATACTCCGAGGTTTGTTGAGTGGAGATCATGCTTTGAATGCTGTTAGTATGGACACATTGTCAAGAACTGTCCATATCTCACCAAAGGAAAGGCAAAAGTTGATGCCCCACGTGGTAACCATTACCATAAAAGATTTGTTTCACCAAAACAAGACCCTCGTCTTGTTAAACAATGAGAAGTGAAACAGAAAAAGAAACAAAGAAAAGAAGTTGCAAAGGTTTTAAAACTAGAGGTTTTTCAAACAAAATCTGTTAAATCGGATGTTAAGCATGAAAAAAAAACAGATTTAGAAACCAAAATCGGTAACTGTTTCAGGGAGAGCTCAATCTATTCCAAATCATCGCGAAGTTGAGATAACTTTCGTTGATGAACATGGACGACCCAAGTCAATGAAGGCTTGGGTCCCCCTCTCCAACTAATCTCTGAGTGAGTGTGTAGGATGTTCCAGGAGGAACTATTGATAGTCTTAGGATTGTTGATACAGGGGAATCCAGGCACAAGATCGGCGACATAAGGCTCCGAAACATTATTGCATCTAGGAGTTATTGCCTTTGATGGGGAGAAGAAACAGAAAAGAAGACAAAAATGTTTGATGAAAGAGACTGAAAACTTCGACAAAATGAAAATCATACCAAAGTTTGATTGTTAAAGGCTTTAATCGGGTCCCCGGGATAGATTCAAGTAAATTGTATGCACCTGCAGCACGTGTGAAGTTTAAAGTCTACTAGATGAACGTGCAGTGTACATTTTAAAAAAAAAAATTCTTCGCGGTGTGATTTAAGAAAATGTGTTTGTTGAACAAACCAACCGGGTGTGCGGATGCCTTGGCGTGGATTGAACAACCGCACACTACTTCTCAAAGAGAAAGACAAAGACCTTCGTTGGTGCAAATGTGGAAGACCAGCCAGCCAGACCTGGAGGTTTCTGATCTTGTTGCTTTGAAGAAATTTCTTGATTAATTGAAGTAGCTACAAAATTGACCTTTAAATCCACACCTGGTGGATATCCAGGATATGGTTTTGAATTTCTAATATCTCCTATACTTGTCTATATTTAAGCTGCTTTATGAATTATTATCCTCTCGTACAGCACTCTTTGACCTGACACGTTGAACTCAAATATCACCTCATACGTGATTGTTTCACTATGAAAATCGTCAATGTTGTCATGGTGCACACCGATGACCAAAGTGCCAACTCATTTTTCAAAAATTTGATAAATCATTTCTGATTAACTTAATTTTGGTAAACGGCATTGAGGTAAAACATGAGTTAACCAACATCGGGAAATCGTTTTTGTGAATATTTTTCTCTAGAAAATCCAAAAAGATGTCTTTCAAAGTTTAAATTTACTTTTTGAATTTTAGAGGGAGTAAATCGAAATCCGAAAAATTCAAAAACGATGCAAAATGCCAAAAAGGACAAAAACAATAGAAAACAAAAATGAGTTTCTTTGCGAGAAAAAGGGAAAATGATAGTACATCAGTGGTCTGTCGAATCCTCTTTGAACCTAAAATGAAAAATGATAAGCAGCTCTATATAAGATGTATCGGTAGGCTCACAGTCATTTTAAGGTGTGCAGGGTGATATAAACTTAAATCGACTATAGACCAGGTGGGAACCACACATTGGCATATGGTCTTAGTACCGAAATTTCGTTTGAGAGATTGCCGAGTTTCTGAGATATGTAGTCTTTATGCTGTTTATCATCTGGGTATCATGGTTGTTTCTTTTACTGAGAAATTAACAGAGACGAAGTCTAGATCTTCCATGATACCATACATACGTGTACATATTGCATACGACCTCAATAAGTGATCAACAATCACATGTCCAAACAAAATAAGTGATAATATATCACAGATTCTTTGGGGGAGTCAAGTTCGTCTCTTTGTTGTACATTAGTACTGACCTGTTCACGGACTTGCTCATGTGCCCACATGCATCTGAAAATCAAGTACCTCATCAATAAGTGATTCTATCACATAGGGCTTGTTTTCAATCACATAAGTGAGTTTCTCACATCTTTTTATACGGTCAAACAGATGATAAATGGTATACTCACCGGTAAAATGAACTCTCGGGCATACCTTGATACGGGAATGTGTCGTGTGTGGATGAACACCGGTCGGTAAGTATAAATCATACCTTAATGTATCCCCTCGCCATGATTACATCTGATAAGTTGAGCTTATGTGGATAACAATACCGATAATCGATATAGGATGTTTATCTAATTAATAACAAAATGAACGACAAGAGTGTTTTGGCGTGACCATACACTTATATGATTCTCTTACCCTCGAAACTCACAAAAAGATTGTTTGTAAATATTTATTTACATTTCTTCGTTTCTACATCGCTGTATATATTTATTTATCGCTTTCCGTCTTTACATTTGAAGAATAAAAAAAATTCAAAAATATTTTAGGTGTATTTTAAGATAAGCTTCATAAAAGCCAAAAAGATTTTGCTTCTAGTTTATTTTTGATTGACCGATGTTGGAACTCGAGTCTATCCTACCATATAATCCTGGTCGTAAGCCGGAAAACAATTGCATCTTCATAAACGGTCGAAGTTGACAGATTTTGAAAGTGTTGGTGCACTTGTGTCTGTACTTTGTCTGTATTCGGTCTGTATGTAACGATGTCCTGATTTGTGTTGTAAGTTGACCAAGTCAACCATCCTCCGGTTTGACTTGGACAACAGTTTGTATATTGAAAGATGTTCTGATCGAAGGATAGCTTCTCGAAGGATTCTGTTGATCCTTCGAGGTGCACGAAAGATATAGTTCGACTGTTAGACCTCGAAGGATGATCCTTCGAGGTCAATGCTGATGTTTCGAACAACTTATCCTCGATAGATGATCCTTCGGACCATCTATCGGATCCTTCGATCTGGCATCATGGGCTGGGTATATATATACCCATGCAGTGTTTGTGTGAGTAAGTTCTGCCATTTTGCACATCCGAGAGATAGAGAGCTTTGAGAGCATTCTGTCCAAAACTCACACACACACTTAGAGAGTTTATAGAACATTTCTGTAAACATTGAGCTTGTAACCGAACCCTCATTGCATTAATACAAGTTGTGTTAATCGGTGAACTTGTGTGTTTGTTTCTCTACTTGCTACTAACTCGGTTTGCTTGCTAGCTTGGATTCCGCACTCGCTAGTAGGTTTGTACAACAAGGTTTAGGTTCGTAATCCTCCGAGAAAAGGGACCTACAAGTGGTATCAGAGCCTCGCTCTTTACCTTGTTTAAAACCGGGTTTTTTTTTTTACAAGTTTTGGTGTGTTGAAACACTTGGTTTTGCACCTGTTTTTACTTAGTTTCTTGCATTTTCTTTGAGTAAAAACGTGTCTAAACTAACCGGGAGTGTTTAAAGTGGGGTTGGGTAACTTAAAAACTTGTTTTTGAGTAACTTTGTGTTTTCCGGCGAAAGCTCCGGTTAAACTTCCGGTGACTGGTTTGAAGATAAGGTTGATCATTTTTGGCAAAATTTTCAAAGTTGGTGGTGAAAGGACAGCCTGCACATACCATCTTGCCGAAAGTTGACTTATCAACCTGTCACCTTTTCACCAACCTTTCACATCAGATCAGTTTGTGTCAGAACCTCTCGAAAGATATCTTTCGACATCGAAAGACTATCCTTCGACATCTGTCGATCAAGGAAGGCTCGAAAGATTGTTATCCTTCGACCCATCCTTCGAAGTCTGAATCATATCCTTCGAGAAAGGAATCTAATCGAAAGACAAGTGTCCGAAAGATAGGGATTTAGCTCAAAAGATAAGGATCTTTCAAAGGAGAATCCTTCGAGCTCTTGAATCTTTCGAAATCATTGTTCGAGACTCAACAGTAATCTCTCGAGTACTGTTGATCCTTCGAACAATAGTTGATCCTTCGATTGTGGTCAGTTTGTTGTTAACTAGTTTCTGTGATTTCAGATCTTTCGACCAGGATCCTTCGGCTGTGTGATCTTTCGGGTGGATATTATCCTTCGAGACATTGATATAGTATTCATCTTTCTGATCAAAAATGAATCCAGCATGGGGTAATCCGTCAATTGCAGAGAGCAATACGTTTTCTGCAAGATCCAGTATGCCATGCAATTCTGATATGTATTTTGGAACTTCCAGTACTACGTTTGCAAGACCCGTTCCACATGCTCCATTAAAAACGGAGTACGTCACAATCACAGATTGTTTTGGGAATCCAAAACAAGTTCCTGTAAAGCCAGCTCCCACCACAGACATGTATGGAAATCCATTACCCCCAGTTGCCGTACAACACCATTATTCTAATGTAGAATCGTCATTTCTTAATCCCAAGAACAGTAGTCAGACAAAAACGGCGTTGTATGCTGAAATTGTCAAAGATGTCAGCAATGGTGGATCCTCGGGGAATGATAACAGTTCTGAACATGTTAGAAGTTCAGATGAAGATGTTTCAACTTCAGTTGAGGGTGATACAACCTCAAGTTCAAGTGAGGATGGATCTGAATGTGAATCATCAAGGGAGATTGTTGATTCTGATGCAGAAAGGCCAACACCTGAGAGTAATTCCAGTCAGGTATGTGTTGATGAACCAACTGCTGTAGATTGTGATAATTGTGCTAGATTAAAGGCAAACATGTCTGAGTTGCAAGGCAAACATGATGCTTTACAAGCTAGTTTGTTTGACTTGCAAGACAAACATGTTTCATTGAATGCCAAGTGGTGTGAATTGCAAAGCAAACACGAAGCTTTGCAAGAGAAATATGATGTGACATTTATCCACAACCAGAAGTTGACCGTGGATCTTTCAAAATGCACAGAAGCCAATATGTTTTATGAAAACCATGAAAAAGAATTTAAGTCAATGATTGAGACATTAAAGAAAGATAAAACTGAATTGACTAAAATGGTTTCCAGAAAACAAACGGACATTAATTTGTATATCTCACGTCTTGAGACAATGCAAAAAGAAATGGTCTGTGTAAAAACGGAAAGTGAGGCAATCCAACTCAAGCTAGATAGCTATTTGAGTTCTAGCTATGTGTTGGATCACATCATTGACGTTCAGAAAGAAAAACGGGATGTCACATGCATAGGATATAAGAAATGTCCACCACCTGTGAGACACAATTATGATGCGATGCCTGACGAGGAGGATAGAGTGTTCTTCGAACAATCTGTTCCTCTTGATGTGAAGGAGTTTGCAGCAGGACTCGGATACCAGAAAGAAGTATCCTCAGATTCAAATGTGTCAACAGATACATCTGTAACTGCTGAACAGAAACAGGATCCTCCAGTTGAGGTTGAGGATGCTGATTCTTCAGATGATGAATCTGATGATGCTGCTCCAGCAAAGTCTGATGCGGTAGTCAAAAATGAGGACATACCTCTTGAGAATCACATTCTATGTGATCCCCCTGCCACACCTGCTAAGACTGTTGCAACTGAGTCCTCGTCTGAGAAGGAGTCGGAGAGTGTGACCTTGCTGTACACTTTGGTTGGTGATGATAAAATTTACTCAGACAAAGATTTTCCTATTAAGAACGTTAATCAATCCTTAATCGATAAAGTCTTTGAAAATTCGACAAGTAAGTTTTTGGGGAAGAAAGGACCACATGTTACAGTTACACAGTGTCCTCCAATCCCAAGGGCTGAAGTTCGAAAACAATTTGGCAACAAGAAATTACCAGCAATGCCAAAACAGCAAAATCACACCAAGCCCAAAGGAAAGGCACCGGCTCAAGTCCAGAATAAGCCGAATCAAAAGAAGAAGAAAAATGGTAACTTTGTGAAATCGACGGGAACAGACGAAATTGAAACGTTTGAAAATAAATCTAACTTAGATTTTGTCAAGAAAGCTACTGTTTTGAAAAGAAATGAACAAAACAGTTCACAGCCTAGTACCTCGGGTTCACAAAGTTCAACATCATCGGCTAAGAGAACACATGATGCTTCCGGGATTGTTGAACGAAGATATTGTTTTGAGTGTGGAACAATTGGACATATCATTCGAAATTGTCCATATCTTCATAAGCTGAAGGCAAAGGTTGATGATCCCCGTGAACAAAATCATGCCTCCCAAGAGAATAGTAAAGGCAAACAGGGCGAAAACAAGAAAAAGGTTCGGAAGATAAACCTCGTGAAATCAAGAGGGACTGATAAAATTGATACTTCCAAAAACAAATCCAATAAGGATTTTGTTAAACAAAGTAAAATTTTGAAAAGAAACAGTCAAAACAACTATACGCAACACACAAACGGTTGTGATGTAGGACCAAGTACCTCAAGATCACGAAGTTCATCATCCGGCTATTGCAGTTATGATACTCCGAGGTTTGTTGAGCGGAGATCATGCTTTGAATGCTGTGAGTATGGGCACATCATTAAGAATTGTCCATATCTCACCAAGAGAAAGACAAAAATTGATGTCCCCCATGGTAACAATTACCATAAAAGATCTGTTTCATCAAAACAGGACCCTCGTCTTGTTAAACAGCGAGCAAAGAAACAGAAAAAGAAACAAAGAAAAGAAGTTGAAAAGATTTTAAAACCGGAGATTATCCAAACAAAATCTGTTAAATTGGATGTTAAACATGAAAAACAGAAAGAGATTTGGATACCAAAACCGGTAACTGTTTCAGGGGGAGCTACATCAATTCCGAATCATCGGGAAATGGATGTTACAATTCTCGATGATGACGGACGACCCAAGTCTGTGAAGGCTTGGGTCCCACTCTCCAACTAATCTCTGAGTGAGAGTGCAGGAAGTTCCAGGAGGAACTATTGATAGTCTTAGGATTGTTGATAAGTGGAATGTCCTTGCACAAGATAGGCGACAGAAGAAATTGTTGCCTTTGATGGAGAGAGAGGAAAGGAAAAGAAAATGTGGCTGAATGAAGTTGCAAAATTCGACCAAATGAAGAACGTGCCAAAAATTTGGTCATTCTGGTTTTTGATCGGGTCCTCAGGAACGAATGAAGTGAAATGTGTGCCGATGCCTTTGCATGGATTGAACATCCGCACACCATTTCTGAAAGAGAAAGTCAAAGACCTTCGCTGGTACAATGTGGAAGACCAGCCGGACCCGGAGGTTTATGATTTTGTTGCTGTCAAGAGACTTTTCAGTAGTTGCAAATTCGACTTTGAAGTCCACACCGGGTGGATATCCAGTTGGGAGAGTGCTTAGATTCCTTGCAATGCACGGAACAGTTGCAGGATACGCCTCTAAATTCTTAATCTCTCCTATACTTGTCGATATTTGAGCTACTTTGTGAATTATTATTATCTCGAACAGCACTCTTTGACCTGACACGTTGATCTCGGATATCACCTCACACGTGATTGTTTCAATGTGAAACTCATCAATGCTGTCATGGTCCGCACCGCTTACCGACATGCCAACTCATTTTTCCAAAATTTGTTAAATCTTTTCTGATCAAACTTAATTTTGGTAAACGGCATTAAGGTCAAGCACAAGAGTAAACCAACATCGGAAAATCATTTTTGTAAATACCTTTGTGTTTTAAATTTATCTTAGTTTATTGATTTTAGGGGGAGTAAATCCAAAATCTGAAAATCCAAAAACATCGAAAAATTCAAAAACACAAAAACAATAGAAAAACAAAAATGAGTTTCCTGGCGAGCAAAAGAGAAAATGATAGTACATCAGTGGTCTATCCAAACCTCTTTAAACCTTAAATGAAAAACGATAAGCAGCTCTATATAAGATGTATCGGTAGGCTCACAATCATGTTAAAGTGTGCAGGGTGATATAAATCTTAATCGACTAAAGACCAGGTGGGAACCATTCATTGGCATATGGTCTTAGTACCGAAATTTCGTTTGATAGATTGCCGAGGTTCTGAGATATTCGGTCTTTATGCTGCTTATCATCTGGGTATCATGGTTGTATCTTTTACCGAAAAATAAGGGGGATGCAAGTCTAGATCTTCCATGATACTATACATACGTGTACATATTACATACTGCATTCGACCTCAATAAGTGATAAACAATGACATGTCCAAATCAATAAGTGATAAAAATATCACATTTATCCGGGTGTCAAGTTCGTCTCTCTGCTGTACGAAAGTACTGACCTGTTCACGGACTTGCACCTGTGCCCTCATGCATACGAAAATCAAGTTCCTCATCAATAAGTGATTATATCACATAGGGCTTGTTTTCAATTCAAAATAAGTGAGTATCTCACATTTTATACGGTCAAACAGATGATAATCGGTATACTCACCGGTAAGATGAACTCTCGTGCATACCTTGATACGGGAATGTGTCGTGATGTGGATGAACACCGGTCGGTAAGTATAAATCATACATTAACGTATCCTCTAAACATGATTACATCTGATAAGTTGAGCTTAAGTGGACAACAATACCGATAATTGTTATAGGATGCTTATCTTAATATTAACTAACTGAACAACAAGAGTGTTTTGGCATGACCGTACACTGATATGATTCTTTTACCCTCGAAACTCGCAAAAAGAATGTCTGTATATATTTATTTACTGCTTAACTTTTATTATTTCTTTTAAACAGTTTCGTCGTTTGGTGCATATCAGCACGACATTAGCGGTGATGTCGTTTGATAACACTCAAAGGATTTTAAATTGTTGTCTTTTAATTTCAAAAACACGCCTAAAATCCGTGTTTTAATATAAACTTTATAAAAGCCAAAAAGATTTTATTTCTGCTTTATTTTCGATCGTACGATGTTGGAGCTCGAGTCTTCGTTGCCTGAAACCTGAACTGAAAACCGAACTGACTAAATCTTCATAAACGGTCGAAATTTGCATGTTTTGAAAGTTAAAGACTAAAATTGAAAAATTTATTAAACTTTCAAACTGTCGGACGGTGTTTGTTTGTGACATGGTCATTCGTGTGTCATTTGTTTATACTATGTTCCAAGCAGTTGTTCTCATTACGCGTTTAGATTTCTTGCATGTGCAGATTCTAAAGGCTGGGAGAACATGGTCGATGACAAGCTTTGGAATGAAGACACGACGAGAAGGCGCTCAAAAGATGAAGATGATCGAGTAGCTGCTGACCATCATCAACACCACAAGGATCTCACTTCATAAAGATCAAGTCATTCACGAGCATAACTCAAGGGGGAGCTTATGTTAAGGGGGAGTTTGTCAACACACTTCCTACATGATACGGGTAGTTTGTTGATACACTCTCTGCTTTCAAGACGTGAAGACTTTGAAGATCCTCCGACATTGAAGACTTGAAAGGACATCAGAGTTTTGATAACTCGAAGACCAAAGACCGTCGAAGTTCAAGACGAGTCTACAACCATAGAAGATAAAGACAAAGCTACAGCCAAGGGGGAGTTTGTTGGTGCACTTGTGTCTGTACTTTGTCTGTATTCGGTCTGTATGTAACGATGTCCTGATTTGTGTTGTAAGTTGACCAAGTCAACCATCCTCCGGTTTGACTTGGACAACAGTTTGTATATTGAAAGATGTTCTGATCGAAGGATAGCTTCTCGAAGGATTCTGTTGATCCTTCGAGGTGCACGAAAGATATAGTTCGACTGTTAGACCTCGAAGGATGATCCTTCGAGGTCAATGCTGATGTTTCGAACAACTTATCCTCGATAGATGATCCTTCGGACCATCTATCGGATCCTTCGATCTGGCATCATGGGCTGGGTATATATATACCCATGCAGTGTTTGTGTGAGTAAGTTCTGCCATTTTGCACATCCGAGAGATAGAGAGCTTTGAGAGCATTCTGTCCAAAACTCACACACACACTTAGAGAGTTTATAGAACATTTCTGTAAACATTGAGCTTGTAACCGAACCCTCATTGCATTAATACAAGTTGTGTTAATCGGTGAACTTGTGTGTTTGTTTCTCTACTTGCTACTAACTCGGTTTGCTTGCTAGCTTGGATTCCGCACTCGCTAGTAGGTTTGTACAACAAGGTTTAGGTTCGTAATCCTCCGAGAAAAGGGACCTACAGAAAGTTAACGGATTAAAACTGAATATTTTCTAAGCTTTCAAACTGTTTTCGGTTGGTTGTTTGATTGAGAGGTGGTCTCATGTGAGTCGTGTGCTTATATTGTTAAAAGTCAATTCTTAGTGAGGTTTTCGTTTGAAAACTTTCAACGAATGATTATACTTAACGGTTGTTCTTATTACGTGTTTAGCTCTGTTGTATGTGCAGAGGTGGCATTCAAAGTATCTAAATGTGAAGAGAACATGTCAGATGAAAGCCGTAAAGTGAAGACACGACATTGATGCAATCAGAAGATCAAGGTGATCGAGTTGCAGCTGATCACTCATCAACACCAAAAGTATTGAAGATCAAAAGTTTCACGAGCATCATTCAAGGTGGAATTTGTTGATATACTCCCTGATTGTGACACACGTGTGACACACGAAGAGTTTTAAAGATCCGACAAATGTGAAGAACGAACCATCACGAGTGGCGTCCAAGGGGGAGTCTTTTGGTACACTTTATATGGACGCGACTCGGTTCGGTTCGACTCGCTTAGATTCGGCTCAAGTCCGACGTGGCGACATTCCTCCATCGTGCGCCCTAGAGTTCGACACGCGAAGCACGGAGAGCCGCGGACCATTTCCTGTCCACACATCACCATGACATCACCATGATGATGTCATGTCTAATTAATCATTCCATGCAACTATGGATTACCACGTGAATTCATGTTTAAATGAATTAATTGTTGGCTGAAGAAACATTATTAAATTGATGAAGAACTAGCTTTACAAGGTTGACGAAGAATCTTATGGATTACATGTGACGAAGACATTCTACAACAAAGACTTCTTGTGATGAAGTCTCAACATGACGAAGATTAAAGTTGACGAAGACTACTTTGGACGAAGTCTTCACTCAACAAAGACTCTATTGACGAACCATCATGCATTGGACAAAGATTGTATGACGAACCTTCATTGTTTGTCCACTTGATGATGTCGACGAAGACTTCCCAATGAAGACCTATAGGCGATGAAGATTGATAGTTCATCATATTTGAATGTTCGCTAGAAGGTTCGTGGCCCAAATGTAAGGTTCGTCGGACTTGTGGATAAGGTTGGTTATAAAAGGTAGCCTGACAAACAGATAAGGTTAGTGAACACAGTGAAAGAGAATACATTGTAAAACACACACTGAGAGTTTATAAGGAGATCTTGTAAACATTGCTTTGTAACCGTCGTACGTATTAATACATTTGAGTGTTAAACATTGAATTTTTGTGTTGTGTTTATCTCTCGCTTGGTTTGTATCGTAACGTGGATTCCGCAGTCGTTACGGTATTCAAAACAAGATCTCGTCGTTGTCCGGTGATCCGTAAAAATGGACCTACACTTAACAACCCCTGTCCAAGACAAGTGCTGAGTCCAAACTATAGTACTATCGTTTCTTAGGTGTCAGGCAACAATCGTTGTGTTATCAAAAAACATACAAGCATTCATCGAATAACACGTAACATGCAATAACGATCGGTGTATAAATAGTGTTTGCGTTTTGTGTTCGATGTGATTTGAATAAGTAACGTATGTAACACCCAAAAGTGCGTAAAGCAAAAGGGGATCAAGTATACTCATAGATCGTGCTTAACAAGTAAACACTCTCTTGGATTGAAGGGAGTGCTGAGAGATTAGCCTGAACAGTTAACGATAGCATAAGCGAAGAACGGCACGATAAACGGTGCAAAGTAATCAGGTGTCGGATGGTAATCCGATCGGATGGTAATCCGATCGGATGGCAATCAGATAGTCGTTCGATCGGATGGCAAAGGGATTAAGTGTCGAAGTTCCAAATGTCTGCTATTCAGATAGTCGTTCGATCGGATGGCAATCCGATCAGACGGCAATCCGTTCGACATTCAGTTTGTTTTTTAATTTGAAATTGTTTTAAGTGTGGAACCTCAAGTGCAATCCGATCGGATTGCAGTTCGATTGGATGGTTATCCGATCAGACGACAATCCGTCCCAACGAACCTGATCGTCTTGAACTTGATTATTTTGAAAGTTTTGCAGTCTGATCGAGATGATGTGATAACGTACTAAACAACGGAACCTCGTCAAGTCCCAAGTCGTCCGATCAAACAGGAATCACCCTAATCCGACCAGTTGACTGGTTCGAGACGGTTGTTCATGTTTAACCCGAAACCGGTTGCCTCTTTGATAGAAACTAGATCTCAGACTGATACTTCCCTAAGAAAAGAGTAGAAGACCAGAACGAGCTCCGATTCTATCGGTATTGAGTGTAAAAGAGTTAAAAGAAAGTTGGAAAACTATCTTTCAATCCTTTTAGCTTTGAAAATGTCTAGATCTATGCAAAATCATTGTTTAATCATGTGGAAATCCTTCAGATATGAGTTGTTCTTGGTGGAATGAGGCCAAAACTTGAAGTTCATAAGAACTCCATGATGACATCACCCTAGAACACCTCAAATCCGCTGATTTCATGGTTAAAAGTTAAGATTCAAAGGTGATAAAGATGAAGAAGTGCGTGTAGATCATAGAAGTACTAGGTCTAGGTTGAAAACTTATAAGAATCGCGAGAAATCGAGAGAAATGTGGTTTGGAACGCTGCTGGTCGAATGAGGGAGCTGTCACATCATAAATGATGTGACAGGGGGTATTTATAGGTTGCCAAACAGGGAAAGTGCACAAGTGTCGGATAGGCCAGCGATCGGATGGCACTTCGATCGAATGGCCATCGACTGTGGTGGTCCGACGAGTTGAGTTTCGGCGTTTCGTTCCGCGTGTTGGGGTTTTGCGATGCGTTTAAGCGAGTATGCGATGTGATAGTATTAAACAATAGCTACAAATAATTTAATCGATACCCGCTATATCAAACATAAAATTATCATGAATAACTTGCAATTAACGTTTACGATTTGACTGCATTGCGATAGAATTGCGATTGTGTTTCGATTAATCACCACAAACATAAACATAAATAAACATGCACATGTAACATATAAATAGCACACACACGTAAAACTATATTGTTGATACACTTTGTGGATGCGACTCGTCTCAGTTCGTCCGTATTACGGAATGAAGATCACAGCCCGATATCCTCTGTCGAGCTTTGAATCATGTTGTAAATGTTAAAAATCTGAATGTTGCAGATCTGTCTCTGTCTGCTTGCTGCTGTGTTTGTAACTGTTAAGAAAGACCTGCTGTCGACGAAACACCTGCATGATTGATGAAAAACCTCCAAGTTACCTGCTGTTGACGAAAGACATGTTATCTGCATGCTTATGACGAAAGACCTGCTTGTCTTTCGTCATACATGATCTTTCGTCGGCTCCCCAATATCTTTCATCGGCCATGAGGTTTTGTCGAGATGTTTCGTTGACTGCATCCTATTTCGTCGTCCTGTTCCTCTATATAAGCAGCACTGAAGACAGACAAGAGACATAGAATAGAAAGCACAAGATAACCGAGAACAGTGAGAGAGAGTTTACTGTGTGTGAATCTTATATGGTGTAATCTTGTAACCTGAACTCTACTCATATATACAAGTGTGTGTGTTAAACATTGAATCTCTGTGTCTCGTGTCTATCTTAATATCGATTTGCTTTCCCGGTTGGATTCTGCACAACCGGGTTTGTTCGTATACAAGGATTAGGCGACTAGATCCTCCGCTAGTGGACCTACAAGTGGTATCAGAGCCTTGGCTCTCTTCCTTGTTAAAACCAAGTGTTTTTCTTGTGTTTGAAGGTCATACTTTCTGGGAAAAATCAATTTATAACTTCAAAAATCTTGGTGATTTGCTGTTAGTTCTCACAAAAACCTTGTTAGTTTTTGTTTTTACATGTTAAGAAAAGGTTTTTCTTTGAACTTTAGTGGAAAATCATTGTTCGGAAATTTTTCCGTTGGCCGGAATCATCATGTATTTCACCGGAATTCTTGGTGTTCTTCAAGTGTTCATCAGTTTCTTCATAATTTCCGGGTTTTTAAGTTATATTTGCTTTGTGGGTATGGATGAATTTTTGTTAGTAATTAAAATATATTACTTTGAAAAAGTTGACACAAAGCACCATGATGGGTTGGTAAACACAGTGTGACAAGAGTAAGGTGTGACTTACCTACTAGAGTAAGGTGTGACTTAGCTACTGTCAGTATAAGATTTGATTTCTTTTGAAAATATCCTTTTCTGTTTGTGATTTAAAGTCAACGAAAAACTAAACTTTGAGACTTATTGGGCTCCTAGTTTTTCGTCTGGGCCTTTTTCTCAAAACACAAGCATTTTACCTTCTCAAAATACTTAGTCTGGTCACACATATTTTGTGGGCTTGTGTCATTAGTGGGCTTACGAATAAGTAACCTACGAAATACAGTGGGCTCATAAAATTGAGTATATCATTCTTCGTGGGTATGTTACTTGGAGGCTATTCGTGGGCCTGTTATTTGATTTGGGCCTGGTAACTCTAGTGGTCCAATCATTTTTCGTGGCATATTATTAGTTGGCTATCATCTTTCGTGAATATCAGTTGGTTCAAAGTGGTTGTTAAGTTGTTGTTTTTCAGTTCATCATGAGTACACACCTTTGGGGTCAAGCACTTTTAGGATCTCAATCTTCAAATGATCCTTCTCATCAAAGTAAACCGAAAATGGCAGCAGATATGTATGGTCGTTAGATTCCAGATTCAAATATAGGGAGCAAGTATACGAGCAAGGGTTTATCTCCTTCATGGGCTTAGACTCCCACGCCTACTTCATCAGCACAATCGTGTTCTATTACGGCAAATCAGTGGGCATTGGTTACTAACCAAATTCACAAACCAAAAATGGAAAGAAATATGTATGGTGAACCAATACCAGTTGCCTCAGAGCAAAGCTATCGGTCTACTGGAGTACCATCATTTCTTGATCCAAACTACAATGGTCAGACAAAAACGGCGTTTTATGCCAAAATTGTCAAAGATGCCAGCAATGGTGAATCCTCGGGAAATGATGACAGTTCTGAACATGACGGTAGCTCAGTTGAAGATGGTAAAAGTTCAAGTTCAAGCGAGGATGGATCAGAATATGAATCAACAAGGGAGGTTGTTGATTCTGAGGCAAATGAGTTAATATCTGAGAGTGAATCTAGTCAGGTATGTGTCAATGAACCAAGTTCGGATAGGTGTGATAGATGTGTTAGTTTAGGTGATAAATTGTCGGACTTGCAAAGCAAATGTGACAACGCGTACTCTCATTGTCGAGAGAAGGGTATTTTAGTAATTTTCGTATTTATTATTATCATTAAATAGTGAACCGTGACGAGAGGAACGCACCGTTTAACTGATAACTCGGACTACACGTACTTAATTTAATACACACACATATATATGTATATCTGTTTATACTGTTATAATTATTCCCTAATATAATTGGGCAAGTTCGCATTAAACAAGCCACGACATCTAACGGATTAATATACATGGGCCGAGCTCAACCCAACTCATCTACGTCCCCTAAACCCTAACCTATATAAGTTATGCTAAACACTAACTTTCGATTAAAAAAAAAGAAAAAAAAGTCCAAACTCACCCACCCACACACAAAACGCAAACGCACACAACTTTCCCCATCCTCCTTCTCGTCCAGATTTCCAGCGAGCGGCTGTGATTCCTGCGCCCTTATCTACTCGACAAGCAATTCTAAATCTCTTCACCCCTTCTTCGTCGTCTCACCCGCACACCCCTGAAACCCTCTTCCCCTCTTGCACCACCTTACACGCACCCTTCCTGTACTCTCTCCATCTCCGACGACCGGAGATGTTTTCCGGCCCGCACAACGAGTTCCAGATGGGGATGGTATGGAGAACCACCACAGCGGGTGGCGTCGGAGCGTTACGGTATCGACAGGGGAGCTCCGGCAGAGCTTCGATAAGCGTCGGTATGTTTGATTATCTTCTGATCTTCCGTCTAAAAATTTGTTAATCTAGTCACTGTAGATGAGTTATGGTGATGTAATCCTGATGTTCACGGTGGTGTCGCAGGAGCCGGAGTGAGAGACGGTGGCAGCGTCCTGGTGGCGTCAATTGACTGAAAAAGATGACCAACTACGATGACGACCGCAATGAAATCGGTAAGTTGTTTTGGATACAGTTCGGGGTGTTAAGTAGTCTTGTGATTCTTAACTTGTACACAATTGATGATTTGGTAAATTAAAGTATGAATATACATACAAGTTTGATAACTGTAATGTTTAAAAGAATGTAAATATATGCGGTTATAGTATGATATTACCTTTGATTTTTGCTTGCCTATTGTTGTTTTGGGTTAAGTAGTTGGAAACTGTTTGGTGTATATGAGATTTTGTGTTCAGAGTTTTTTTGCTTCTTTGTGAATTTTGATTAAGAAAGTTATGGCAGCCATTCACGTGAAACAAATGCAAGTCCATGTGAGAACTCAATGATCGGCCAATCATATGTCTTTAGCTGTCAAATTACATTTGTGTTTGTCATAAGAATTTATCAAGGTTGCATGTGGAGAACTGTTGTACACATTACTTTTTGTCGGCCATTGATTTCATATAGTGCATTAAATTGTGAAGTAAATTTTGTTATGGAATGATTATTGGGCTATGGGGTGTATTTTCACGTCCCTTAACTACACTACACGTAGGCACCACATCACCTACTTGACCCTCTTTCACTTCACCTCACACCAAGGAAATGGTTTAACCCCATTAACACCCCTTAAATTAATTAAAATGCATATATATAGCATGTTGTTGTGTGTGTGCAAATTTTTGAAATGCTTAATTTCCCTCCATCTCTCTCCTAGTTAACTTTTAACATGTATGAAATCTGAATGCTTTTTATGTGATGGTTATGAACTGTTAGGCGCATATTTAATTTTCATGATTAGTATTATATTACATGCATTTCTAGTGTGCTAATGGTGCAATGTGTGCATTGGGTATGTGATCTGTATGTTTACGAAACTGATTACTCTTGGTAACCATGATAGGGTTTGGTAGACCAACTGGGAACGGGTAATGTATCTAGTCTTACCGAGCAAACCAAGGTGAGTTCACTCTTTCTAAAAGGCATGGGATCCCCAGGGGTTGGGAATTGGTAAAGGATTGAAACCAAAACTGCGTGATCTCCGGGTTTGGAACACGTACACACCCTCTTGATTGAAGGGTGACAACATGTGATAAGAATTTAATCAGAACCTGCGTTATCTCCTAGTTTGGAGATTTCGTACACACCCTCTTTACTGAACAACACGGATACTAGACCAAAACTTTCTATCATGAAGTCCCTCATTTTTATATCGACTTAATCGCCGGGCCAATGGCGAGCGGGTCATTAGTTTGATAGTGCTATTTAGGTTTGACAAGCCTCACACCGTGCCGCAGAGGACGAGCGTGAACTAATGGATCTGGGCACGTCAATGATGATAGACATTGACATTAGGGCACCAACTTACTTCAGTCAGTGGTCGACATGGTAAACGGGTCTAGTGGTTCACATGGGGAAGCCCCCACTGATTATGGATATGATTTGGGAAAAAAAGATGTCATGGTTTACCAAACAATTTATGGTTTTCAAAACAAACTTGTAAAAAAAAAAACCAACTGTGAACTCGCTCAACTTTGTTGTTGACTCGTTGTTACATGCCTTGCAGGCCTTCAGGTGCATATTGTTGGAACTTGCTGTCTGGGAAGCTGGAGTGGTTATGGGTCGAGATACATGGAAACCTAATACAAGACTAATGGCACTTACATTGGGTTCATAAACACTTAACGAATAAATTATGCTTCCGCTGTATACTATGAATTATTTGTAACGTTGTAACACTTAATAAATGAAAGTTTTATTTAAAAATAACTATGAGTTCAACATGATTGGTGGCTAGATCCTGGTCAGTCACGCCTCCTGCAGTGATACTCCGCTTGTGGATTTTTGGGGGTGTGACAGATTGGTATTAGAGCCATTGGTTATAGTGAACTTGGTTTTAAAAATGGGAAAACGTTTTTCTAAAACCAGACTATAACCGAACAGCTCTGAAAACGTGAATACGACCATGACACTCAGCTCCAGATTGCAAGGTTCGTCCCTCGTATACTCATTGTACTGCATAACTAGTGAACACTTACATATGATATTGCATGTGATTGCACGTTTAGCACAACAGTATGAATTCATGTATTACTTACATGTGTTATGTGACTGATAGGGTGGTATTTCCCTAAACCTTCACGACTTACGCTTCGTGATACTCTTTGTTTGCTACTCGAGTTTGAGGAACCATTTAACATGAGTTAAGAGGAGCTGAGATGAGCATGCAAATCACAATATTATTGTGGGTGCACATATAATAATAATGTGGGGTGCATCTGAGTCCCAGTGAGGCTTAACAAGTGGAAAAGGGGTTCCGTTCCGTCATTTGATCGATGTGAAACATAACAAACCTAGGGGTCATAGCAGTGATTGTCCCCTACTCGAACATGAACTTTTCATTCATCTCTAGATCCCTTCGAATATCGATGCTATCGAGTATTACTTGAGCACCCATCTGAACACCTAGCGAACCGTGTAGAATGTTAGTTGCTTATACGAACGTCCATGTGTTGGATGTCGCAGCGTCGAATGATTGATTGATATCTTTCTCACCTTTCTTCGCTTGCTGGAACCTAACGTATTGACGCCTCAGATTCTGAAGTGCGATCATTTCTGCAACACTCCCGCAACATACTGAGTATTACTTGAATCACTTGCAACATCGACGGACAGGAGGATGAGCGTAGCACTTTACCGACCTCAGTACTTTGACGACCCTGATTACCGACAATAAGCACTAGCGAATTGGCTTCAATCGAATCCTTAACCCTTGTCAGCGACCCATGGGAGTGAACTCTTACGAATCAATCGAGGCTTTAGTGATGATAATTGACCTTAGTGTGGTATGCGTAACTGCCAGCACAGTGAGTAGCGCTTTAGGACGTGGCTCAGGATGTTAAAAGATGGACTATGATGGTGAAGAATCGTAGGGCTTCGTTTCGAACAACGACATTGGGGGGGTTACCCCGCTATGTGGCAACTGTTATAGACGTAAGGTTAGGAAAAAGAGGATCGAGGACCCACCAGCTGTTCGTGATTACCCTCCATGTGCTGCCCGAGGAACTTCCAAGATCATCTCTACAACTGTAGGGAACTCGTGTTGAGTAAAGCACACCGGTCTCGATATTCTACCCGTATGGGTTTTGATGAGAGGCATTAGGATTTATAAACCTTGTACTTGTAATCGGGCATCAAGGCCCACCTAGCTATGTATGTGAATGATGTTGACTTGTGAGAAAGTCAAGGGGTTTGATCAGCAACTAGAAGCACACATATGGAGATGAAAACATACTGCCAAGGATTTGGTCGTAAGCCTACACACAACTCGAAACGAAAACAATATCACCTGAATGATCGTTGATTGTCTCACATAACCAGCACACTTTCTAGCCATCAGGGAAACGGATAAGTTTTCTGCACTTGCAGTGGTCCACCTGAAAGAAGTGGTTGCTAGGCACCGGGTGCCAACCTCCAATATCTCTGATCGCGACCCACGATTTGCATCTGATTTGCGACAAGCAACGCAAAAATCCTTTGGCTCACGTTTAGACACGAGCACAGCATATCATCCACAGACGGATGGGCAGACTGAACGCACCATCCAAACTCTTGAAGACATGCTTCGAGCATGTGTAATCGCCTTTGGTAACGGCTGGGAGCGGCATCTACCTTTAGTGCAGTTTTCGTATAACAATAATTACCATACCAGCATCCAGGCTGCTCCGTTCGAGGCAATGTACGGACGGAATTGCCGATCACCTCTTTGTTGGGCAGAAGCCCAAAATCAGTGGCCTAGAACTCGTCGTAGACAACAGAGAAGATTGCTCAGATACGACAACGAACGGTGGCAGCTCGTGACCGTCAGAAAAGCTACGCTGATAAGCGCAGGAAACCACTTGAGTTCCAGGTTGGGGGATCGAGTGCTATTTAAAGGCTCACCTTGGAAAGGTGTAGTTCATTTTGGTAAACGAGGCAAACTTAACGCACGATATGTTAAACCTTTCGAAACCACGAAGAGATTTGGCAGATGAATCAAACCGAAGAACTCAATGGAGTTCACAACGGTTTTCACATGTCGACTCTGAAGAAGTGTCTGTCAGATGAAAACACTCATCGTCCTTTTGAGGAACCCACAATTGGCAATCAACTACGCTTCGTCAAGGAACCGGCTGAGATCATGGATTAAGAAATCAAAACCCTCAAACGTAGCGAGATACCAACAATCCGAGTTCGTTGGAACTCGCGTCGTGGCCCAGAGTTTACCTGGGAACAGAAAGACCAGATGATGAGCAGGTATCCCCAGTTGTTTAACAAAACTTCCAGCACTGAGGCTACAATAGAATTTTGGGACGAAATTCCAACCAACGGGGAGATGATGTGACACCCCGCGAAAACGTTTAAACATACTTGCTCGTCAGTGGCTACGCGCTAAATATCGGGATGAAATTTCGTCGAATTTGGGGATAATGCGGCACTTCCCATGTGAAATAAGTATAAACTATGTGAATTTTCATGTTATGCGAATTACGTGACTTTATTTGATACATGACTTTATGTGCTATGCGTTTTACATGAATGGTTTTGTGAACCTTTGTGAAACTATGTGTATTAAAGTATAATAATAACGTCATTAACAGATCTATGGTTATAGCGTATTGTATGGCTTAGTTTAAATTTTGAGGACGAAATTCGTGTAACATGGGGAGAATGTGACAACCCGTACTCTCATTGTCGAGAGAAGCGTATTTTAGTAATTTTGTATTTATTATTATTATTATTATTATTATTATTATTATTAAATAGTGAACCGTGACGAGATGAACACACCGTTTAACTGATAACTCGCACTACACGTACTTAATTTAATACACACACATATATATGTATATCTGTTTATACTGTTATAATTATTCCCTAATATAATTGGGCAAGTTCGCATTAAACAAGCCACGACATCTAACGGATTCATATACATGGGCCGAGCTCAACCCAACTCATCTACATCCCCTAAACCCTAACCTATATAAGTTATGCTAAACACTAACTTTCGATTAAAAAAAAAGAAAAAAGAAGTCCAAACTCACCCACCCACACACAAAACGCAAACGCACACAACTTTCCCCATCCTCCTTCCCGTCCAGATTTCCAGCGAGCGGCTGTGATTCCTGCGCCCTTATCTACTCGACAAGCAATCCCAAATCTTTTCACCCCTCGTTCGTCGTCTCACCCACACACTCCTGAAACCCTCTTCCCCTCTTGCACCACCTTACACGCACCCTTCATGTACTCTCTCCATCTCCGACGACCGGAGATGTTTTCCAGCCCGCACAACGAGTTCCAGATGGGGACGGTATGGAGAACCACCACAGCGGGTGGCGTCGGAGCGTTAAGGTGTCGACAGGGGAGCTCCGACAGAGCTCCGATAAGCGTCGGTATGTTTGATTATCTTATGATCTTCCGTCTAAAAATTTGTTAATCTAGTCACTGTAGATGAGTTATGGTGATGTAATCCTGATGTTGACGGTGGTGTCGAAGGAGCCGGAGTCAAAGACGGTGGCGGCGTCCCGGTGTCGTCAATTGACTGAAAAAGATGACCAACTATGATGACGACCGCAATGAAATCGGTAAGTTGTTTTGGATACAGTTCGGGGTGTTAAATAGTCTTGTGATTCTTAACTTGTACACAATTGATGATTTGGTAAATTAAAGTATGAATATACATACAAGTTTGATAACTGTGTAATGTTTAAAAGAATGTAAATATATGCAGTTATAGTATGATATTACCTTTGATTTTTGCTTGCCTATTGTGGTTTTGGGTTAAGTAGTTGGAAACTGTTTGGTGTAAATGAGATTTTGTGTTCAGAGTTTTTTTGCTTCTTTGTGAATTTTGATTAAGAAAGTTATGGCAGCCATTCACATGAAACAAATGCAAGTCCAGGTGAGAACTCAATGATCGGCCAATCATATGTCTTTAGCAAACAAATTACATTTGTGTTTGTCATAAGAATTTATCAAGGTTGCATGTGGAGAGCTATTGTACACATTACTTTTTGTCAGCCATTGATTTCATATAGTGCATTAAATTGTGAAGTAAATTTTGTTATGGAATGATTATTGGGCTATGGAGTATACTTTCACGTCCCTTAACTATACGTAGGCACCACATCACCTACTTGACCCTCTTTCACTTCACCTCACACCAAGCAAATGGTTTAACCCCATTAACACCCCTTAAATTAATTAAAATGCATATATATAGCATGTTGTTGTGTGTGTGCAAATTTTTGAAATGCTTAATTTCCCTCCATCTCTCTCCTAGTTAACTTTTAACATGTATGAAATCTGAATGCTTTTTATGTGATGGTTATAAATTGTTAGGCGCATATTTAATTTTCATGATTAGTATTATATTACATGCATTTCTAGTGTGCTAATGGTGCAATGTGTGCATTGGGTATGTGATTTATATGTATACGAAACTGATTACTCTTGGTAACCACGATAGGGTTTGGTAGACCAACTGGGAACGGGTAATGTATCTAGTCTTACCGAGCAAACCAAGGTGAGTTCACTCTTTCTACAAGGCATGGGATTCCCAGGGGTTGGGAATGGGTAAAGGATTGAAACCAAAACTGCGTGATCTCCGGGTTTGGAACACGTACACACCCTCTTGATTGAAGGGTGACAACATGTGATAAGTATTTAATCGGAACCTGCGTTATCTCCTAGTTTGGAGATTTCGTACACACCCTCTTTACTGAAGGGTGACAACACGGATACTAGACCAAAACTTTCTATCATGAAGTCCCTCATTTTTATATCGACTTAATCGCCGGGCCAATGGCGAGCGGGTCATTAGTTAGATAGCGCTATTTAGGTTTGACAAACCTCACACCATGCCGCAGAGGACGGGCGTGAACTAATGGATCTGTGCACGTCAATGATGATAGACATTGACATTAGGGTACCAACTTACTTCAGTCAGTGGTCGATATGGTAAACGGGTCTAGTGGTTCACATGGGGAAGCCCCCACTGATTATGGATATGATTTGGGAAACAAAGATGCTGGTTAACTCGTGGTTTACAAAACAATTTATGGTTTTCAAAACAAACTTGTAAAAAAAAAAACCAACTGTGAACTCGCTCAACTTTGTTGTTGACTCGTTGTTACATGCCTTGCAGGCCTTCAGGTGCATATTGTTGGAACTTGCTGTCTGGGAAGCTGGAGTGGTCATGGGTCGAGATACATGGAAACCTAATACAAGTCTAATGGCACTTACATTGGGTTCATAAACGTTTAACGAATAAATTATGCTTCCGCTGTATACTATGAATTATGTGTAACGTTGTAACCCTTAATAAATGAAAGCTGTAGGTCCGGCTAGGATGATCTAGTCGCCTAATCCTTGTGTACAAACCAACCCGGTTGTGCGGAATCCAACCGGAAAGGCAAACCGAGATAGAACACGCAAATACACGACGCACAATATTCACCGATTAACACCTATGTATTAATACGTATGAAAGGTTCAGTTACAAGCTCAATGTTTACAAATCTATTTTGCAAACTCTCTCAAACTCTCGTGTGTGTGTGTGTTTTTGCTCTCTGTGTTCTCTCTCTAGAGTCTGTCTTTTCTTATCCACAGACTGACTATATATAGCACTACAGCACCACGAAACAGAATTAAACTCGACGAATCAGACTGGCGAATCATAAGCTTGGCGAATCATAATCACAATCGACGAAAGGCATCATTGGTCGACGAAACACCTTGTTTGGTCGACCTCTTCTTTTGTTTCGCCGGCTTATGGGCTGTGGCCCAGACTTGAGGCCCAATTCCTTGTTTCGCCAAGTGTTTCCAGCCCAAGGACTTTGATATGTGATCTGTTTAGCCCAAAGTCCATGTTCATAGCCTTTATGTCTTCTTGGCTCGATCTTGATCTTGTACACGACGGAGGAAAGTCGAGTCCTTGATCGAACCACGTTGCGTTGAGTCGCGTCCACAAACGTGTATCAACAAACTCCCCCTTGAACGCTACTCGCGTGATTCGCCTTTCATGTCTTCTATGTCAGAGGATCTTCAATGTCTTCACGTCTTGAAAGCAGAAAGTGTATCAACAAACTCCCCGTTTCATGTAGGAAGTGTGTTAAAAAACTCCCCCTTAACATAAGCTCCCCCTTGAGTTATGCTCGTGAAAGACTTGATCTTTATAACTTGAGATCCTTGTGGTGTTGATGATGATCAGCGGCAACTCGATCATCTTTATCATTTGAGTGCCTTCACGTCGTGTCTTCATTCGACAGCTCTGATACCAATTGTAGGTCCCGTTTTTCCGGTGGATCGACAACGAAAACCTTATCCTTGTTTATCACAAACACGGTAATGGGTGTGGAATCCCCGTGACAGTGCAAACCAAACATAGTGTAAAACAAGAACACGCGTAACCAAAAGATTCAATATCTATTGATTAGGGATGAGTACAACCCGAAACATATACAAACAATGTTTACAGAGTTTCACTAAGTCTCACAGGTCTCTCATCTGTTTCACACAGAAACAATGAGGGGTATATATACTAACACAGACACATACATGTGACGAAACACAAAAGGACTCGACGAAACAACTTTTACGCCAAACATGGGCCTGAAGAAACCCAACAGCCGATGAAACAGGCTAAGCCCACTAAAAAGATGACGAAACAAAATCTGTTTCATCATGTGTCTTCACAAATTCAAAATTTCCACTATATGACAAAATGTGTGACATCATCATGATGATGTCATGATGATGTGTCATCGGGAAATGTCGCGGCTCTCCGTGCTTCGCGTGTCGAACTCTGGGGCGCACGACGGAGGAATGTCATGACGTCGGGCTTGAGCCGGACCTAACCGAGTCGAAACCAAGTCGTACCGAGCCGAGTCGAACCGAGCCGAGTCGCGTCCACACAAAGTGTATCAACAAACTCCCCCTTGGACGCTACTCGTGATGGTTTGTCTTCTGTGATGGTTCGTCTTCTGTGTCTTTCATGTCGGAGGATCTTCAAAGTCTTCATGCGTTGTAAGTAGAAAGTGTATCAACAAATTCCCCATTTCATTTTAGAAGTGTGTTAATAAACTCCCCCTTAGAATGAACTCTCCATTGAGTCATGCTCGTGAATCTTTTGACTTGTCAATTCTTCAGATCCTTGTGGTGTTGATGAAGAGTCAACGACAACTCGATCATCTTTATCTTTTGAGTGCCTTCACGTTGTGTCTTCATTCCAAAGCTTGTCATCGAACATGTTCTCCTCGCCTTTAGCATCTGCACACGCAAGAAATCTAAACGCATAATGAGAACAACCGCTTGGAATATAGTCAAATTAAACAAACGACACATATGAGATCAAATCTCAATCAAACACCGACCGACAACAGTTTGAAAGTTTAGAAAATGATCAATTTTAGTCCTTTAACTTTCACAACTTGTTAACTTCGACTGTTTATGAAGGTGCAATTGTTTTCCGGCTTACGATCAGGATTTTGGGTAGGATAGACTTGAGTTCCAACATCGGTCAATCAAAAATAAACTAGAAGCAAAATCTTTTTGGATTTTATAAAGTTTATATTAAAACACACCTAAAATCTTTTTGGTATTTTTCATTTTTCAAATGTAAAGACGGAAAACAATAAATAAATATATACAAAGATGCAGAAACGAAATACAGTAAATTAATATTTACAGACATTCTTTTTGTGAGTTTCGACGGTAAGAGAATCATATCAGTGTACGGTCACGCCAAAACGCTCTTTTTCTTCAATTAATTAACATTTAGATAAGCATCCTATAACGATTATCGGTATTGTTGTCCACATAAGCTCAACTTATCAAATGTAATCAGGACGAGGGGATACGATTAGGTATGATTTATACTTACCGACCGGTGTTCATCCACACACGACACATTCCCGTATCAAGGTATGCACGAGGGTTCATCTTACCGGTGAGTATACCGATTATCATCTGTTTGACCGTATAAAGATGTGAGATACTCACTTATTTTGATTGAAAACAAGCTCTATGTGATAGAATCACTTATTGATGAGGAACTTGATTTTCGATGCATGAGGGAACAGGAGCAAGTCCGTGAACAGGTCAGTACTTTCGTACAGCAGAGAGACGAACTTGACTCCCGGATAAATGTTATATTTTATCACTTATTTTGTTTGGACATGTGATTGTTGATCACTTATTGAGGTCGAATGCAAAATGTACACGTATGTATGGTATCATGGAAGATCTAGACTTGCGTCCCCGTTATTTATCGGTAAAAGATACAACCATGATACCCAGATGATAAGTAGCATAAAGACCGAATATCTCAGAACCTCGGCAATCTATCAAACAAAATTTCGGTACTAAGACCATATGCCAATGAATGGTTCCCACCTGGTCTTCAGTCGGTTTAGGATTTATATCACCCTGCACACTTTAAAATGATTGTGAGCCTACCGATACATATTATATAGAGCTGCTTATCGTTTTTTTATTTAAGGTTTAAAGAGGTTTAGACAGACCACTGATGTACTATCATTTTCTCTTTTGCTCGCCAGGAAACTCATTTTTGCTTTTCTATTGTTTTTGTGTTTTGAAATTTTTCGATGTTTTTGGATTTTCAATTTTGAATTTACTCCCCCTAAAATCAATAAACTAAGATAAATTTAAAACACAAAGGTATTTACAAAAATGATTTTCCGATGTTGGTTTTACTCTTGCTTGACCTTAATGCCGTTTACCAAAATTAAATTTTAATCAGAAATGATTTATCGAATTTTGGAAAAATGAGTTGGCACGTCGGAAAGCGGTGCAGACCATGACAACATTGACGAGTTTCATAGTGAAACAATCACGTGTGAGGTGATATTTAAGTTCAACGTGTCAGGTCAAAGAGTGTTGTACGAGATGATAATAATTCATAAAGCAGCTTAAATATCGACAAGCATAGGAGAGATTAGAAATTCAAAACCGTATCCTGCAACTGTTTCATTCATTGAAAGGAATCTGAGTGCTCTCCCAAACTGGATATCCACCCGGTGTGGACTTCAAAGCTGATTTTTGTAGCTACTGAAAAATCTCATCACAGCAACAAGATCATAAACCTCCGGGTCTGGCTGGACTTCCATATTGCGCCAGCGAAGGTCTTTGTCTTTCTCTTTCAGAAGTGGTGTGCGGATGTTCAATCCACGCCAAGGCATCTGCACACATTTCATTGTATTCTTTCCTGAGGACCCGATCAAAAACCATAACAACCAAATTTTGGCACATTTTTCATCTTGTCGAATTTTGCAACTTCATTCAACCACATTCTTTCACCAACATATTCTTCTTCCTTTCTTTTTCTCTCTCTCTCCATCAATGGCAACAACATTCTCCTAGATGTAACAATATTTTGGAGCCTTATGTCGCCGATCTTGTGCATGGACGCTCCACTATCAACAATCCTAAGACTATCAATAATAGTTCCTCCTGGAACATCCTGCACACTCATTCAGAGATTAGTTGGAGAGGGGGACCCAAGCCATTGTGGTCTTCGGTCTTCCATTTTCATCAACAACAATAACTTCTTTTCTTTGATGATTCGTAAATTGTGATGGTCCCCCTGATTCGACAACCGTTTTTGGTTTCTGGGTCTGTTTTGTTTTACGAGTGTTATTCTTTAAAATCTTAACTTCATGGTTGTCTGAAGTTTTTGAATTGTCTGGTTTGACAGAAACAGATGTTTTGTTAACCACATCGGTTTTAATCGCCTTTTCAATTTCCTTGACTTGTTGGCGTTTCTGTTTCTTCTCCCTTTCTTTTACAAGACGGGGATCTTGTTTTACAGAAACAGATCGCTTACGGTCAGTTTGGTCACGGGGAACATCAACTTTGCCTTTTAGTTTATGAAGATATGGACAATTTCGAATTACATGTCCAATTGTACCACATTCAAAACATGATCTTCGTTCAACAAACCCCGAAGTATCATGTGATCGTCTTGCTGATGATGATGAACTTTGTGATCCCGAGGTACTAGGTTTTGAACAGTTTGGTTCATTTCTTTTCAACACTGTTGTTTGTTTAACAAAATCTAAGTTAGATTTGTTTTCAAATGTTTCGAGTTTGTCCGTTCCCTTTGATTTCACAAAGTCCACCTGCTTGTTCTTCTTTTGGTTCGGCTTCCTTTGACCTTGAGTCGATGATTTTCCTTTTGGTTTGGTATGATTTTGCTGCCTTTTCTCTGTTGGTAATTTCTTATTGCCATATTGTTTTCGAACTTCGGCCTTTGGAATAGGAGGACACTGTGTTACCGTAACACGTGATCCTGTCTTTCCCAAAAACTTACTTGTCGAATTTTCAAAGACTTTACTGATTAAAGATTGATTTACATTCTTAATAGGAAAATCTTTGTCGGAATAAATTTTATCATCACCAACAAGAGTGTACAGCAAATTCACAATCTCCGACTCTCTTGCAGACGAGGACTCGATTGCAACAGTCTTAGCGGGTTTTGCAGGAGGATCACATAGAATATGATTCTCAAGAGGTATGTCCTCTTCTTTGATTACCGCATCAGACTTTGCTGGGTTAGTATCATCGGATTCATCATCAGAAGAATCAGCATCCTCAATAATAACTGGAGGATCCTGATTCGGTTCAGCAGAAGACACACATGTATCTGCTGATACATCTGAATCTGATGATACTTCTTTCTTGTATCCAAGTCCTGTTGCAAATTCCTTAACATCTAGAGGAACAGATGGTTCAAAGAAAGGTCTATCTTCCTCGTCAGGCATGGCATCATAATTGTGTCTCACAGGTGATGGACATTTCTTGTAACCTATGCATGTGACATCCCGTTTCTCTTTCTGAACGTCAATGATGTGATCCAGCACATAGCTAGAGCTCAACTAACTGTGTAGCTTAAGTTGGATCGCCTCACTTTCAGTTTTCACACAAGCCATCTCCTTTTGCATTATCTCAAGGCGAGTTATATACAAATTTATATCAGTTTGTTTTCTGGAAACCATTTTTGTCAGCTCGGTTTTATCTTTCTTTAATTTTTCGATTACCGACTTAAATTCCTTTTCATGGTTTTCATAAAACATGTTGGCTTCAGTGCACTTAGAAAGATCCACGGTTAACTTTTGGTTGTGGATGAATGTCACATCATACTTTTCTTGCAAAGCCTCGTGTTTGCTTTGCAACTCACACCACTTATCATTCAAAGAAACATGTTTGTCTTGCAAGTCAAACAAACAAGCTTGTAAAGCATCATTTTTGCCTTGCAACTCAGACATGTTTGCCTCTAAATCAGCACATTTACCACTCAATCTATCACAATTATCACAAATAATAGTAGTGGGTTCATCGACACATACCTGACTTGATGAACTGTCGACATTAGCCATAAAGGCTGAATGAAGAGAAGATGAAGAATAAGCAGCTTGATCCACCAAAATAGATCTTCTATTTGTTCCTGTTGCAGCTTCTTCCAAAAGCTCATCAATATATGCATCGACTGACGCACTTGATGTCTCACCCACATGATCATCACCTGAACTCGAGGATTCTTTATCTGAACTTCTATTGTAACTAGAAGAGTCTTCATCCTCAGAAGATTCACCACCATTGGCGGAAGATTCTCCACCACTGGCGTGAGTTAAATCCTTAACAACCTCAGCAAAACACGCTGTTCCATCCGGAGCATCACCACTTAACTGAATTGACCAATCACAACCTTCATCTACTTGAACCACAAGTGCCTGGTTGGCATTTGATGGTCCTGCTTGACTTGAGATGTTAACAGGTACCAATGTGCGCTCGTTGTTCCTTACTTGATTCTGATTTGCCCTGTTGCCTTGACCTCTGAAAGGATTCTGGTTCCCATGTTGAGATGGCCTCGTACATTCACGTTTGAAATGACCACGTTCACCACAATTAAAGCACTTAACAGCCTGCTTATCGAACCCATACTTGGTGTCTTTCTTGCTTTCCAAGCTGGTTCTGCCCGTTCTCTCCATGAAATCCTTTGCTCACCTAACAGCAATGGCGAAGGCCCACTTGATGTCCATCATCTCCATCTCCTCCTTATCGATCTGCTGATAGTCTTCTTGTGTCAGATTAATGTTGCCAATCTGACCTTCCACTAACCCACAGTACGCACTCACTAAAGTGTTTAGCAGCTCCATGTGTTCCTTTGCTACTTCCACACTTACTTTTGAAAAGCTTGAAGTGTCAAGCTGTACTGTATTTGGCTTTGATGGCTGACCAGCAGATGATTTACTTCCATAACAAGCTTGTTGTTAAACATGAGGTGGTTGAAGTGGATTTCCATACAAGTCTGTGGTGGGAGCTGGCTTAGCAGGAATTTGTATTTGATTATCATATAAGTCTGTGCTTGTGACAAACGCCGTTTGAAGTGGAGCATGTGAACCAGGTCTTGTGGACCAAGTACCAGAAGTTCCATAGTACATATCAGGATTGTGTAGCACAATAGGTCTTGTAGAAGAAGTACTGGAAGTTCCATTATACATTTCAGGATTTTGTAGCACTGGAACTCTTTTTGCCTTTAAGGTTTCCTCCTGATCTTTGTTTTCCAAGAGCTGAACAAAGTCATTGATGTGTGTCGTAGCCAAAACTCCATTATACTTCAGAATTTCCAAGAAACTATTCCACTGAGGTGGCAACGCATTTGTAAACTTTTTCACTACCTCTGCTGGAGTTGTTACTACCCCAAAATTACCCAACTCAGTAAACAAATGATTAAACCGACTTGTCATGTCTCCCAAAGATTCTTTATCCATACACGTGAAGCCATCGAATTCTTTCTTGAGTAGATCGTGTCGCAATTGACGTGTAGCTTCATTACCTACCCCTCTGGTCTTCAACGCATCTCATAATTTCTTCGTTGTCTTGAAACTGACAAACTGATGGTAAATAACTTTGCTTAACGCCTGAGTAAGAATGGCATATGCCTTCTTTTCCAAATCGTACGTCTTTTTCTGATCTTCTGGAAGATCAGCAAATGTAGCAGCAGATGAAGCGGCAACCTCTATCGTTTGATCAAAATCTGTGGTGAAACGTAACCACAACTCTGTATTTTGCCCCAGCACGTAAGTGTAGAACCTATCAACCCATCCTGGATACTCGTTTAAGTGCATCAACTTTGGAGGTCGATTCAAACTTCCGGTTTCGCTCTCGCTCAATAAGATACTTTGAATACTGGGCGTCTGATTTGATACGAAAGCCCATTGACTGGTTGTTATAGCATTTGTTTGCGAAGAAATGGATACGGGAGATTCGGCCCATGAGAGAGATAAACTAGTATTCCTGTACTTTCCCTCATCCGGAGACGGAGTTCCCCACCAACTCGGATTTATTGTTGATCAAGAAAAATGAATGCCTGAAAATCACACCTCAAACAAGCAGTTAAACCACAATTGCAACCCTTCTGTTAAAAAAAATGTTTCGATGAAACACAGTTCCACGAATCAAGTTGAACGACGAAACGGGCCCAAATGTAAGTCAAGGCCCAAGGTGTATCGACGAAACAGATCGGGTTGGTTAAATATTCGACGAAACAAATTTGAATAATGTGAGCCCAACAATTCTGCGAAATAGATGTTAATTTGGGCTTTATATTTGACAGCCCATGTTTGGCGAAATAGATTTTAACTTGTGCTTTATATTTGACGAAACAGTAATGAATTTTGGCCCACTTAATAGTCGACGAAACTAAGAATATGTTTCGTCAAATATACTTTTGGTGAAAGTGATTTTTGTTGTTGGGCTTTCAAGTGACGACGAAAGAGAGAGTTTCCGTTTTGGGCTTTTAACTTGGTGAAACAAGAGAATCTTTTGGGCTTTTGACAAAGATAGCCCACTACTACTTGACGAAACAAAATGCAAGACAAAATGACAAAACAAAATGACGAAACAGAACCTTGTGTTTCGCCGAACTTAGATAGTTTTTGTTTCGCTGAATTTTTGTTTCGTCGAAAAGGTGTCAGTGGGTTGGTAGACTTTTCAGATTGACCTTATCCTGACACACAGACACTACTTTCGGCTTGTTTCACCAACCAGGTAAGGTTTGAATATTTTAATCTTTGTTACACCTTCCAACACACAAACAACTTTGCCAAATATTTTAACAAGATCAAAAAGTGTGAATTTGAAGAACAGTTTGAATATGGCAAGAACACTAAGAGTTTTCCGGTGAACTTTAAACGTCCGAACACAATATTTTGCGTAAAACATCACTAAAAACCACCTTTTAACATGTGAAAATGATAAACAACAAGGTTTTTATATGAACTTTTAGCAAAACAACAATATATTTGAAGATTTGACCAGATTTTTCAAGAAAAATAAAACCTTCAAACACCCGGAACACACCCGAAAACACTCGGTTTTAACAAGGAGAAGAGCCAAGGCTCTGATACCACTTGTAGGTCCGGCTAGGAGGATCTAGTCGCCTAATCCTTGTGTACAAACCAACCCGGTTGTGCGGAATCCAACCGGAAAGGCAAACCGAGATAGAACACGCAAATACACGACACACAATATTCACGGATTAACACCTCTGTATTAATACGTATGAAAGGTTCAGTTACAAGCTCAATGTTTACAAATCTATTTTGCAAACTCTCTCAAACTCTCGTGTGTGTGTGTTTTTGCTCACTTTGTGCTCTCTCTAGAGTCTGTCTTTTCTTATCCACAGACTGACTATATATAGCACTACAGCACCACGAAACAGAATTAAACTCGACGAATCAGACTGGCGAATCATAAGCTTGGCGAATCATAATCACAATCGACGAAAGGCATCATTGGTCGACGAAACACCTTGTTTCGTCGACCTCTTCTTTTGTTTCGCCGGCTTATGGGTTGTGGCCCAGACTTGAGGCCCAATGCCTTGTTTCGCCAAGTGTTTCAAGCCCAAGGACTTTGATATGTGATCTGTTTAGCCCAAAGTCCATGTTCACAGCCTTTATGTCTTCTTGGCTCGATCTTAATCTTGTACACGACGGAGGAAAGTCGAGTCCTTGATCGAACCATGTTGCGTTGAGTCGCGTCCACAAACGTGTATCAACAAAAGCTTTATTTAAAAATAACTATGAGTTCAACGTGATTGGTGGCTACATCCTGGTCAGTCACGCCTCCTGCGGTGATACTCCGCTTGTGGATTTTTGGGGGTGTGACAGTAAATATGATGATTTGCAAAGCAAGTATGACGTGACATATATCCATAATCAAAAGTTGACAGTGGATCTTTCGAAATGCAAAGAGGCTAACATGTTTTATGAAAACCATGAAAAGGAGTTTAAAACAGTGATTGAAAATTTAAGAAAAGATAAATCTGAGCTAACAAAAATGGTTTCAAGAAAACAAACTGACATAAACTATTATATCAATCGTCTCGAGGTCATGCAAAAAGAGTTAGCATGTGTAAAGTGTGAAAGTGAGGCGATCCAGCTAAAGCTAAATATTTATTTAAACTCTAGTTATGTGCTGGATCACATCATCGATGTTCAGAAAGAGAAAAAGGATGTCACGTGCATTGGATATAAAAAATGTCCACCACCGGTTAGACACAATTATGATGCGATGCCTGATGAGGAGAATATAACTTATTTTGAGCAATCTGTTCCTTTAGACATTGAAGAATTTGCAACCGGACTTGGAAACAAAACAGAAGTTTCATCAGATTCGGATGTGTCAGCAGATACAGATGTATCAACTGCTGAACAAAATCAGGATCCTCCGGTCATTGTTGAGGATGCTGATTCTTCAGATGATGAATCCGATGATACTGACTTAGCACAGTCTGATGCGGTGATCAAAGAAGAGGACATACCTCTTGAGAATCATATTTTATGTGATCCTCCCGCAAAACCTGCTAAGACTGTTCTGGTTGAGTCCACGTCTGCACAAGATTGTGAAAGCATGAATTTGCTTTACACGTTGATTGGATCTGATAAGATATATTCAGACAAGGATTTCCCAATCAAGAATGTAAATCAATCCTTGATTGATAAAGTTTTTCAAGATTCTACTAGTAAGTTTTTGGGAAAGTCGAGTCCAGGAGTTGTAGTAACTCAGTGTGCTCCTATCCCAAAATCCAAAGTTAGAAAGAAATATGGGAATCAAAAATTACAACCACAAAATAATTAACGAAAGCAAAGTCACGTTCACCAAGGAAAGGGAAAAGGCAAACAAAGCCAAAACAAGAAGAAGGTTTAGAAGGTGAACTTCGTGAAATCCCGAGGGACGGATAAAATTAAATCTTTTGAAAACAAATCTAACACAGATTTTTTTATGCAAAAGAAAATTTTGAAAAGAAACAGTCAAAACAACTACACACAACACACAAACTATTGTGATGTAGGACCAAGTACCTCATGATCACGAAGTTCATCATCAAGCTTTTACAATTATGATACTCCGAGGTTTGTTGAGCGGAGATCATGTTTTGAATGCGGTGAGTACGGGCACATTGTCAGAAATTGTCCATATCTCACCAAGGGAAAGGCAAAAGTTGATGCCCCCCATGGCAACAGTTACCATATAAGATCTGTTTCACCAAGACAGGACCCTCGTCTTGTTAAACAACGAGAAAAGAAACAGAAAAAAGCAACAAAGAAAAGAAGTTGAAAAGGCTTTAAAACCAGAGGTTGTCCAAACGCAGTCTGTTAAATCAGATGTTAAAAATGAAAAACAAAAATAGATTTGGAAACTAAAATCGGAAATTGTTTCAAGGGGAGCTACATCAATTCCGAATCATCGGGAAATGGATGTCACAATTCTCGATGATGACGGGTGACCCAAGTCTGTGAAGGCTTGGGTCCCCCTCTCCAACTAATCTCTGAATGAGTGTGCAGGATGTTCCAGGAGGAACTATTGATGGTCTTAGGATTGATGATAGTGGAGCGTCCATGCAAAAGATCGGCGACATAAGGCTCTGAAACATTGTTGTATCCAAGGAGAATATTGTTGCCATTTATGGAGAGAAAGGAAAAAAGAAAAGTAGACAAAAATGTCCGATGAAAGAATGATGGTGAAAGAATGTGGTTGAATGAAGTTGAAAAATTCGACAAGTTGAAAAATGTGCCAAGATTTGATTGTTGAAGGTTTTGATCGGATCAACATGAGAGATTCCAATGAAATGTACGTGTCTGCAGCACGTCTGAAGCTTTTCGAAGATTCATGGATTTTTTCTTCCACAAGAAGTTCAAAGTCCACAAGATGAACGTTTATTATACATTTCTCTTCGGTGTGATTGAAGAAAATGTGATTGTTGAACAAACCAACCGGGTGTGCGGATACCTTGGCATGGATTGATCAACCGCACACTACTTCTAAAGGAGAAAGACGAAGACCTTTGCTCGTGCAAAAGCATGTGGAATACATCATGCATGGATCGACCAATGATGATGTGTACAAGCTTTCCCACATGCTCCATTTGCCACTTACCAGCCAGACCTGAAGGTTTATCATCATGTTGCTGTAAAGAGAATTCTTGGTTCATTGAAGTAGCTGCAAAATCGCCTTGAAATCTACACCGGGTGGACATCCACTTTGGGAGAGCACTCAGATTCCTGGTAATGCACCAAGTAGTTATAGGATTATGGTTTTGAATTTCTAATCTCTCCTATCTTTGTCGATATTTAAGCTGCTTTATGATTTTCTAACATCTCGTACAACCCTCCTTGGCCAGACACATAGATCTCTAATATCACCTCACACGTGTTTGTTTTAATGTGAAACTCGTCAATGTTGTTTTGGTCCACACCGATGACCAACGTGCCGACCTTTTTACCAAAGTTTTTGACAAATCACGATTTAACTCTTTATTATTGGTAAACGACAATAAGGTCAAGCAAGAGTAAAACGACATCGGAAAATCGTTTATGTAAATATACTTGTGTTTTTAATTTATCATAGTTTTTACATTTTAGGGGGAGTAAATCCAAATTTTAAAAATCCAAAAACATCGAAAAATTATCAAAAACACAAAAACAATAGATAAACAAAAATGAGTTTCCTGGCAAGGAAAAGAGAAAATGATAGTACATCAGTGGTCTGTCTAAACCTCTTTAAACCTTAAATGAAAAACGATAAGCAGCTCTATATAAGATGTATCGGTAGACTCACAATCATTTTAAAGTGTGCAGGGTGATATAAACCTAAATCGACTAAAGACTGTGTGGGAACCACTCATTGGCATATGGTCTTGGTACTGAAATTTTGTTTAAGAGATTGCCCAGGTTCTAAGATACGTGGTCTTTATGATGTTTATCATCTGGGTATCATACCGAAATATAACGGAGACCAAGTCTAGATCTTCCAGGATACCATAATAAAAACGTGTACATATTGCATATGACCTCAATAAGTGATAAACAATCACATGTCCACAAAATAAGTAATAAAAAATCACATTTATCAGGGAGTCAAGTTCGTCTCTTTTCTGTACGTTGTACTGACCTGTTCACGGCCTTGCTCCTGTGCTCTTATGCATATGAAAATCAAGTTCCACATCAATAAGTGATTCTATCACATAGGGCTTGTTTTTAATAAAAAATAAGTGAGTATCTCACATTTTCATATACGTCAAAACAGATGATAAATGGTATACTCACCAGTAAGATGAACTCTCGTGCATACCTTGATACGGGAATGTGTGGTGTGTGGATGAACACCGGTCGGTAAGTATAAATCATACACTAATCGTATCCCCTCGCCATGATTACATCCGATATGTTGAGCTTATATGAACAACAATACCGATAATCGTTATAGGATGCTTATCTAAATGTTAACTAACTGAACAACAAGAGCGTTTTGGCGTGACCGTACACTGATATGATTCTCTTACCCTTGAAACTCACAAAAAGAATGTCTGTAAATATTTATTTACTGCTTTCAGTTTTTGCATTTCTGTATATAATTATTTACTGCTTTCCGTCTTTAAATTTGAAATATTCAAAAATACCAAAAAGATTTTAGGTGTGTTTAAATATAAACTTTCTAAAAGTCAAATAGGTTTTCTTTCTACGTTATCTTTGATTAACCGATGTTGGAACTCGAGTCTTCGTTGGAACTCGAGTCTTCGTTGGAACTCGAGTCTTCGTTACCTAAAACCTGAACCAAAACATTCTTCATAAATGGTCGAAATTTGCAAGTTTTGAAAGTTAAAATCTAAAGTTGAACAATTTGTTAAACTTTCAAACTGTCGGACGGTAGTTGATTGAAAAATGGTCACATGTGTGTCGTTTGTTTATGTTAACTATATTCCAAGCGGTTGTTCTCGTTACGCGTTTAGCTTTCTTGTATGTGCAGATGCGGCATCAGGACCAGCTAAAAGCAAAGAGAACGTGTTAGAAGACGAGCTTTGGGATGAACACACGACATGGATGCACTTAAAAGATAAAGATGATCGAGTTGCCGCTGACCTCTCATCAACACCTCAAGGATCTAGTGCTGAAAATGGAGTTTATTTTAAGGGGGAGTTTGTTAACACACTTCCTAAATGAAAGGGGGAGTTTGTTGATACACTTTCTAGTTATGACGCGTGAAGACTTTAAGATCCTCCGACATGATAGACATGGAAGATGAACCCTCACGAGTAGCATCCAAGGGGGAGTTTGTTGATACACTTTGTGGATGCGGCTCGTCTTAGTTCGTCCGTGTTACGGAATGAAGATCACAGCCCGATATCCTCCGTCGAGCTTTCAATCATGTTCTAAATGTTACAAATCTACATGTTGCAGATCTGTCTGCTTGCTACTGTGTTTGTATCTGTTAAGAAAGACCTGCTGTCGACGAAACACCTTCATGATTGACGAAAAACCTCCAAGTTACCTGCTGTTGACCAAAGACATGTTATTTGCATGCTTATGACGAAAGACCTGCTTGTCTTTCGTCAGCCATGATCTTTCGTCGGCTCCCCAATATCTTTTGTCGGCCATGAGGTTTCGTTGAGATCTTTCGTTGACTCATGATGTTTCGTCGATTGCATCCTGTTTCGTCAACCTGCTCCTCTATATAAGCAGCACTGAAGACATACAAGAGACATAGAACAGAAAGCAAAAGATAACAGTGAGAGAGAGTTTAGTGTGTGTGAATCTTATACGGTGTAATCTTGTAACCTGAACTCTACTCATATATACAAGTGTGTGTGTTAAACATTGAATCTCTGTGTCTCGTGTCTATCTTAATCTCGGTTTGCTTTCTCGGTTGGATTCTACACAACCGGGTTTGTTCGTATACAAGGATTAGGCGACTAGATCCTCCGCTAATGGACCTACAAATATCCAGAACGCATAATTCGAGTTGCGAATGCGATTGCGATACGATGAGCGATAAAGTGATAAAACATGCGATAAACATGGGTTAAACCTCGATAATTAATAGATACTCCACATAATACAACAAAAGCGATAAAGATAAAAGATTTGATTACAAGTCAATGAAGTCAAATCGGTAGTTAAGCAAGGAGTGACATATCACAATTAGCAATCTTTTCTTCCTTTAACTTCGATTATCAATACACAAGTGTAAATCAATGGTCATGATTTGATTAAGATTATGATGTAAATCAATGGCCATGATTTGACAAGTTTTAAACTCATTTTTAGAAAGGAGGAACGAAAAGTATAAAGAAGGGGAGCATTTAGCCCTCCACTTAATTATTTGAAGGTTTTTTTATTTTGGTATTAACACCATCAATTAATCTTCAGTCTTAAAAAAGTAAAGTGGGCCTATTTTTTCAATTAATCTTCGAGTCGAGCTTGGGCTGGTTATGGCTTGACTCACCTACATTTTTATTAAATTGTTCTTAGTCAACTCCATACCAAGTCAAGGCCTTAGTAAAAAATTCAATTTGGCTAGGAGTTCTAGTCGAGTTTGAGCTGGTTATGCCTAGACTCACCAACATGTTTATCAAATTGTTCTTAGTATATATGTAACAGAATATACTTTCACTCTAAACTTCTTTCTTCATCATTACTAATAAAATAATTACAACCACTCAAAAGCCGAAGCAAATGTTAAACCCTTAAATAAGTATTTAAATGTTACATCTATTATAGGAATCAATTACAAGATACACTTAAAATTATAAAATGGTGTATATTTCTGGAAAACGTAAAATCTTAATCAATCATCACAACCAACTATCTAAATTGTCATTAAAACTAATCTTGAAATCATAATCAATCATCACAAGGTTAAGAAAGTTTTAACCCATTCCAATATACCACGTCAACAAACCGCATTGTTGGGTCCACAACCACCCATAGTTTCATCCTTGGGATTCCAGAAACCACGTCAACAAACCACTGATGCTAACCTCCGCACAGTTTTTTGGCAGCACAAGGCGCCCACTCGTCCCAGTATCTGTAGCAGTCAATGATTTCTCAAACAATGGAGTAACCATCTCATTCACACAGTCAAAGAATCATGGCAGGAACCAATTTGTTTGTTACGCATAAATAAAATCATCTATGCTCCAGTTTATGTATAGTTGGTGCTAGTATTTTAAAGAATTGAAAGAACACCGCTTAAAGATGTTATCAAGTTCTTCAACTTTCATTCTGGGTGCATAATGGTCTAGCTTATTCTTCCTACTGGTTCCAGTGCCAGGCTTATCGTTACGAGCTTGAACTTGAGCTCGAGCTTTAGTAGAGGACTTACTTCCACTGGGTTCAAGAGACAGTGGTTGAGGGGTTGATCGAGGTTCATCAGTCACTTTATTAGTTGCCACCAGTGTTTGTTGAACAGCAGCAAGAGGGGTGGGTGTGCGGGTAGACTCTTGCGGGGTTTCTTGAGAACTCGGTATCTGAAACAAAACTACACAAATACGGTGTAAGAAAACATGGCTGTATAGGTTTTTGAGTAAAATGTCCATTTTGTCCTTGAGGTTTGGCCACTTTTGCAACTTCCGTCCAAACGTTTGTTTTTCGGCATCTATATTCAAAAGGTTGAAATCTTGCCATTTTCATCCAACTCGTTAACTCCATCCTTTTTCTCCATTAAATAAGGGGCATTTCTGTCTTTTTAGACATTTTTTATTATAATAAAAAACAATATAAGAAATAAAGATCCACCTCTATTGACTTTCTCCCCACCCAAACCCTTAAATCATCACAAAAATGTCTAGAAAAACGAAAATACCCCTGACTTAACGTTAAAAATGGATGAAGTTAACTGGTTGGATGAAAAAGGCAACAGGTCAAACCTTTTGGATCTAGATGCAGAAAAACAAAACTATGGACGAAAGTCGCAAAAATAGCTGTAGGTCCCTTTTCTCGGAGGATCGAGAACAAACCTAAACCTTGTTATACTAACTCACTAGCGAGTGCGGAATCCAAGCTAGCGAGCAAACCGGGATGATGCAAGAACAAACACAAGAACACACAAGATTCAACGATTAACACCACTTGTATTAATGCGTAGAAAGTTTCCGGTTACAAGCACAATGTTTACAATCAGTTTGCAAACTCTCAAAGTGTGTGTGTGTGTTTCGGACAGAAATGCTCTCAACTCTCTTTCTGTCTGTCTGTGTGCATCTACCTTTTGTCTTACTGAAATACAACACACTGCATGGGTATATATACCCAGCCTATGATGTCTGGTCGAAGGATCCGATAGAATGTTCGAAGGATCATCTATCGAAGACAAGTCACTCGAAAGATCAGCAGGGACCTCGAAAGATCACCTTTCGAGGTCTAAGCATTCGAAGCATATCTTTCGTGGGGATCGAAGGATCCACATCATCCTTCGATCCCTTATCCTTCGACTCAGACACTTTACATTACAACATATTGGCCAAGTCAAACTAGGAGGATAGTTGACTTGGTCAACTTACAGACTAACTTAGGACATCGTTTATACACAGACCGAATACAGACAAAGTACAGACACAAGTGCACCAACAAACTCCCCCTTGGCTGTAGCTTTGTCTTTATCTTCCATAGTGGTAGACTCGTCTCGAACTTCGACGGTCTTTGGTCTTCGAGTTCCCAAAACTCTGATGTCCTTTCAAGTCTTCAATGTCGGAGGATCTTCAAAGTCTTCACGTCTTGAAGGCAGAGAGTGTATCAACAAACTACCCGTATCATGTAGGAAGTTTGTTGACAAACTCCCCCTTAACATAAGCTCCCCCTTGAGTTATGCTCGTGAAATACTTTAACTTTATGAAGTGAGATCCTTGTGGTGTTGATGATGGTCAGCGACTACTCGATCATCTTCATCAGTTGAGTGCCTTCACGTCGTGTCTTCATTCCAAAGCTTGTCATCGACCATGTTCTCCTAGCCTTTAGAATCTGCACATGCAAGAAATCTAAACGCGTAATAAGAACAACTGCTTGGAATAGTATAAACAAATGACACACGAGTGACCATGTCAAAATCAAACACCGTCCGACAGTTTGAAAGTTTAATAAATTTATCAATTTTAAATTTTAACTTTCAAAACATGCAAATTTCGACCGTTTATGAAGATTTAGTCAGTTCGGTTTTCGTTCAGGTTTCAGGCAACAAAGACTAGAGCTCCAACATCGTACGATCGAAAATAAAGTAGAAATAAAATCTTTTTGGTATTTTTGTATTTTTCAAAAGTAAAGACTGAAAGCAGTAAATAAATATATACAGACATTCTTTTTGTGAGTTTCGAGGGTAAGGGAATCATATCAGTGTACGGTCATGCCAAAACACTCTTGTTGTTCAGTTAGTTAACGTTAAGATAAGCATCCTATAACAATTATCGGTATTGTTGTCCACTTAAGCTCAACTTATCAGATGTAATCATGGCGAGGGGATACGTTAAGGTATGATTTATACTTATCGACCGGTGTTCATCCACCTCACGACACATTCCCGTATCAAGGTATGCACGAGAGTTCATCTTACCGGTGAGTATACCGATTATCATCTGTTTGACCGTATAAATTGTGAGATACTCACTTATTTTGGTTTGAAAACAAGCCCTATGTGATATAATCACTTATTGATGAGGAACTTGATTTTCGTATGCATGAGGGCACAGGTGCAAGTCCGTGAACAGGTCAGTACTTCCGTACAGCAGAGAGACGAACTTGACACCCGGATAAATGTGATATTTTATCACTTATTTGATTTGGACATGTGATTGTTTATCACTTATTGAGGTCGAATGCAGTATGTAATATGTACACGTATGTATAGTATCATGGAAGATCTAGACTTGCGTCCCCGTTATTTTTCGGTAAAAGATACAACCATGATACCCAGATGATAAGCAGCATAAAGACCGAATATCTCAGAACCTGGGCAATCTATCAAACGAAATTTCGGTACTAAGACCATATGCCAATGAATGGTTCCCACCTGATCTTCAGTCGATTAAGATTTATATCACCCTGCACACTTTAAAATGATTGTGAGCCTACCGATACATCTTATATAGAGCTGCTTATCGTTTTGCATTTAAGGTTTAAAGAGGTTTGGATAGACCACTGATGTACTATCATTTTCTCTTTTGCTTTCCAGGAAACTCATTTTTGTTTTTCTATTGTTTTTGTGTTTTTGAAATTTTCGATGTTTTTGGATTTTCCGATTTTTGGATTTACTCCCCCTAAATTCAATAAACTAAGATAAATTGAAAAACACACAAAGATATTTACAAAAATGATTTTCCGATGTTGGTTTACTCTTGCTTGACCTTAATGCCATTTACCAATAATAAGAAGTCAAATCTAGATTTGTCAAAAGCTTTGGTAAATAAGTCGGCACGTTGGTCATCGGTGTGGACCTTAACAACATCGATTAGCCTTTTCTCAAAGCAATCACGTATGAAGTGATATTTGATTTCGATGTGTTTGGTCTTTGAATGCTGCACAGGATTTTTAGTGATATCTAAAGCAGCAGAATTATCAACGTAAATAGGAGTAGTTAGGAATTCAAAACCGTAGTCCCGCAATTGTTGTTGGATCCAAAGAACTTGGGAGCAACAACTTGAGGCAGCAATGTATTCAGCTTCGCATGTTGATGTAGCCACACACGTCTGCTTCTTGCACTGCCATGTGACTAGGCGATTTCCTAAAAACTGACATCCAGCCGTTGTGGATTTGCCGTCGATTTTGCATCCGCCAAAATCAGAATCACTGAATGCGACTAAGTCAAAGTTATTATCCCTAGGATACCACAGACCGGTGTCGGGGTAAGCCTTCAAATAACGAAAAATCCTTTTGACAGCTGCAAGATGTGAGGCCTTCGGATTAACTTGATATCTGGCAAGTAGGCACGTTGGGTACATTATATCTGGCCTTGATGCTGTGAGATACATAAGGGATCCGATCATCGCGCGATAGTATGAAGGGCTAACAGGTTCACCCTTCAAGTCAGGAGTTATTCCGTGATTAGTTGGCAATGGGGTACCAATGGGCGTTGCATCGGACATCTGGAACCGGCTCAAGATGTCTCCAACATATTTAGTCTGATGGATGAATATCCCAGACTCCGTTTGTTGCACTTGTAGGCCCAAAAAGAAATTCATTTCCCCTATAGCACTCATCTCGAACTTATCCTGCATGATGCGCTCGAAATTCCTACACAAAGCATCATTAGTAGAACCAAAAATAATATCATCAACATATACCTGTACCAGAAGAAGATCTCCATCTTGTTCTTTGATGAAGAGAGTACAATCGATAAGACCTCTTCGAAAACCGTTCTCCAGCAGATATGTAGATAAGGTTGCATACCAAGCTCGTGGCGCTTGATGAAGACCATAGAGAGCTTTGTTGAGCAACCAAACCCGATCGGGATGAACAGGATCTTCAAAACCTGGAGGCTGTTCGACATATACCTCTTCTTCAACCACACCATGTAGAAATGCACTTTTGACGTCCATCTGGTAAACCTTGAATCCTTTGAATGAGGCATAAGCCAGAAAGATCCGAATAGCTTCCAGACGTGCAACTGGTGCATAGACTTCGTTGTAGTCGATCCCCTCTATCTGACGAAAACCTTGAACGACTAAACGAGCTTTGTTCCGAATAACCACTCCACGGTCGTCTTTCTTGCATTTGAAGACCCATCGAGTGCCAATCTTCTTGTAGTTCTCAGGTTTTTCAACAAGCTTCCAAACACCCAGCTTGTGAAATTGCTGTAATTCTTCCTGCATGGCTTCAACCCAAGCACTATCTTTCAATGCTTCTTTCCACGACTTTGGTTCTTCTTGTGACACGTAACACGCGAAGGACCAGTCATTTTGTTGACCAGATTCTCTTATAGCTGAATACAAACCAGCATTCCGGTTGTTTCTCAGCTGGTTACGCGTCTGCACACCGCGATGGACATCTCCTATAATATTCTGCTGGGGATAGGTATCGTGAATCCGCATTTCAGGATTATCTGGCACACGAGCATTGACACCCAAATTGGTAAGATTAAGATCAACAACCAACTCCACACCAGGAATGTGGGTAGAGGTGGATGCATTCCCTTCAGCAGTATCTATATTCTGCGTATGAGGTGTATCACCAGAGGCACCTTGAACAGGAGCAGCTGGGGCTGAAGATCCTTCAGCTACATCATGATATTCATCATCTTCAGAAGAGTCATTATAATCAGCAGCATCTTCAAAGACCTCATTTTGAACCATATTGTTGACTGACGAAGAAGCTTGAGGGTCAACAACAATAGGTCTAACCAATGGCGAGACAGCAGCGTTGTCACTTTCCAACAACATTCGAGCCGCTGCTGATTCTTCGTCAAAGGTTGGCAGATTGAAGGAGTCAAATAGCCCATCGTAATCGAACATCCACGGATCACCCGGAGCCCTAACAGGACTCGTGTACCTTTGAACCCTAACTTCGCTCCAAAGCTCAATCTTTTTGGTAGCTAGATTCCAAACACGAAAATTCGGAGTAGCATATCCAAGGAAGAAACCCTCGATAGCTCTTGCACCAAACTTTCCATCTGGCTCAATCATAGTACACGGAGCACCAAACGGTTCAAGGTAAGAAAGATCCGGTTTCCTTTTCTGAAGGAGTTCGAAGCAAGTCTTGCCATGTCTCTTTACTGTAAGAACTCTGTTCAACGTGTAGCATGCAGCCGATACAGCCTCTCCCCAGAATTGAATAGGAAGTTCCGACTCTACTAACATTGTTCTTGCAGTTTCTATAATCGTCCGTTTCTTCCTCTCAGCGACACCATTTTGTTGTGGAGTATAACGAGAACTGTACTCATGAAGAATGCCTTTAGAAGTACAAAACTCATCCATAATTTGATTCTTGAATTCAGTTCCATTGTCGCTTCGGATCCTTTTCACTTTCAACGTATAGAGATTTTCCAACATAGTGAGAAGGTCCTTGAGGATGCCAGCAGTTTCACTCTTGTGTGCCATAAAAGATACCCAAGAAAATCTAGAGTAGTCATCAGTAACTACTAAACAATAAGCATCACCAAACGTTGTCTTGTGCTTCATAGGTCCAAAAAGGTCCATATGAAGACGTTCGAGAGGCATGCTGACAGTGTTGATTTTCTTCAAAGGGTGAGACTTCTTTGTTTGCTTCCCCTTTTGGCACGAGACACAGATATCTTGTAAATGAAAACTTCTTACAGGCACACCATTCACAAGATTATTTTTCACCAAATGGTTCATCTTTCTCAAGTGAATGTGTCCCATTCTTCTGTGCCAAGATATAGACTCCTTTTCTGTGGCTTTTGAGACAAAGCAAGTGACTTGTGCAGATGTAGTAATCGCTTGGCTCATGTCGAGAATATAAAGATCATTAACTCTCGGAGCCGATAAGAGAATCCATTCTTGTGGAATTTTGAATCCAGGTTTCAGCACATAGCAGCCAGCATCATCAAAAATCACTGAGAACTTTTTATCGCAGATTTGCGACACACTCAGAAGATTGTGATCAATTTGCTTCACATAATTGATCTTATCAAAGCACACGATACCATTGGAGATACTTCCTTCTCCAGTGATGTACCCACCTTTATCACCTGCAAAGGCAACATACCCTCCTCTAATATTTCTCACGTCATACAGGAGCCGTAAGTCGCCAGTCATGTGCCTGGATGCTCCACTATCAACAATCCAATGACTATTAATAGTTCCTCCTAGAACATCCTGCACATGCAATTAAACACATCAGTTGAGAATGGGGACCCAAGCCTTAGTGGTCTTGGGTCGTCCCTTGGCATCACGAAACGTGAGCTCGATCTCTTGATGATTTTTAAGAACAACTGCTCCCCCTGAATTGTCACCCGACTTAGGTAACCATGTTTGTCTGTGCCTACCAGTTTTTGAAGATTCTGGTTTTACAGGTTGTGACACACTTGGTTCCTTTTGCACTGTTTTAACTTCAGATTTTAAAGCTTTTTCAACAGTTTTCATGTTCTTACGTCGTTGTTTAGTTTCTTGTTCTTTTACAGTTCGTTTATCATGTTTAGGTGAAACTGATCGACGTTGAGGGTGAACTGATTCAGGTGGAGCTTTTTCAACCAATTTCTTCTTTGGAGCATTTGGGCAGTTTCTGATAATGTGCCCAATTTCTCCACATTTGAAACAAGTTCTCCTTTCAACAGACTTAGGAGAACTTGATCGAGTACCAGATGTTGAACTTGTAGAACCTGAGGTACTTGCTCTTTCATCACACCCGTTTGTGTGTTGGGTGTAATTGTTATCACTGTTACGTTTTAAAATCTTGACTTGTTGTACAAAATCAGTGTTTGATTTGTTTTCAAAAGTCTCAATTTTATCCGTACCTTTTGATGCTACAAATTTAACATCTTTTCCTTTCTTCATGTAACGAGCTCCTTTTGATTCAACCTTAGCCTTTGGCTTTGGAGCTCGTTGTTGTTGTTTACCCTTAGAAGCAGTCGGTTGTTGAGTGGTTGGAGATTTTTGATTACCAAACTGTTTTCTAATCTCAGCCTTAGGAATTGGATCACATTGTGTTACCACAATTCCTGGAAGTGTTTTTTCCAAAAATTTGTTTGTATTGTCTTCAAAGACTTTGTCAATCAAAGATTTATTTACATTTTTAATTGGAAAAACATGATCTGAGTAGATTTTATTATCTCCAATCAAAGTGTACAACACATTACTGCTTTTAACAGTAGACACACCTGTCTTATCAACCTTGACAGGATCAATCACTTGCTTCTTGACAGATGGAACCTCAGGAGTATCAGGATCACAAAGGATGTGATTCTCTCGTGGAATATCTACTCCTTTCATCTTGCTAAGTGATTTATCCTGATCACTTACAGCCACTTCTGATTCATCATCCGATGTCTCATAGTCCTCGATAATTGGAGGACTTTGCTTCATGGATGGTGAAGTTTCTTGTTCCTTAGAGGCTGTGTTTGAAGAATTGTCCGGTTTGAACCCAAGGCCAGTAGCAAACTCCTCAACATCAAGAGGCACACTGGGTTCATACCGAGGCATTTCTTCCTCATCAGGCATCTTGGTATAGTTGTTCATCAAGGGGGGCGGACATTTGTTATACCCTATGCCTTTCTGATTTCCCTTTAGTTGTTGAACGTCGATGATGTGATCAAGCACAAATTGGGAGTTAGAATAACTATCCAATTTCTGTTTGATCGCATCATGTTCGCATTGGGCAATGGCTAATTGCTTTTTAGTTTCTTCCACAATGTTAATATATTCATTTATACTCACTTGCTTGTGGTAAACTACTTTGTTAACCTCGGACACATTTTTCTTTAAAGTTTCTATTACAGATTTAAATTCTTTTTCATTCCGAGTTAAAGCCATGTTTGCCTCTTTGCATTTCGACAGTTCAATAACTAAATTCTGGTTATGACTATGAAGCTTTTCTGATTCAAGCTTCATCTCTGCACATGATTTACAAATACTAGGAGCAGGAGGTTCAGAAGTTACCTGACTAGTAGAGGCTGAACCATTTGCCATAAAGGCAGTTTGAAAAGAAAAAGCTCCATCTTCAGAAAATAGCTTTTCCATTTCCGTTGATGTAGCAGCAGCCTTCCTAATCAGAATTGACTTCTGACATTTAAGCTCATCAGCTTCATTCAGAAGATCCTGAATATCTTCACCTTCTTCCTCATCAGGCTCTGAGTGATTATCCCCAGAAACAGAGCCTTCTTCGTCTGAACTTCCAGAATAACCAGAACTGTCATCACTCCCAGAAGATTCTTCTTTATTAACCTGCTCGATGACCTTAGCATATAATGCAGTTCCACTTCCCTGATCACCTTCACTAAACTGCACTGACCAGTCACAGCCTTCATCAGCTTGAACAGCCAAAGCCCGATTGTGATTTGCAGTTCCAGGCTGTCCCTGATTGTTGTTCACTGCCACCATCCTCCGTTCACGGTTTTCTTGTTGGGCATTCACATTTGTCTGGTTTCTGAAAGGGTTGTGATTGCCGTGTTTTGTTGGTCGAGTGCACTCACGTTTAAAGTGCCCTTTCTCGCCACAGTTAAAGCACGTGACGGCATTAATATCAAACCCATACTTCGTGTTTTTCTTTCCTTCCAACGAAGTTCTTCCAGTTCGTGCCATGAAATCTTTTGCCCTTCTAACCGCACTAGCAAAAGCCCATTTAATATCCATCAACTCCATTTCTTCCTTGTCGATCTGATCATAATCTTCATTGGTCATGTTGATGTTTCCAAGCTGACCTGCTACCAACCCACAGTATGCACTGACCATGGTGTTGATAATCTCCATATGTTCCTTAGCAACTTCAATGCTAAGGTGTGAAAGATTAGAGTTGTCGACTCGGATTGTGTGATGACTTTGGGGTTGAGGTTGAGGATTGCTTGTATAGTGAGCTTGCTGTTGTTGTTGTTGAGGTTGTGGTTGTGGCTGTGTTGGAACAGGAATGTAAGACCTCGGATCGAATTGAGGTTGTGATGGAGCAGCTGTTGACTGAGGAAACGGAAAGGAACTTGAACTTGTATTGGACACAAATGCAGTCTGCAGCTTAGGTTGCTGTTGCTTAGCTGCAGCGGATCTTGCCAAAGCATCGAATCCTGGAAGATACATTTCTGTATTCTGAGGAGCTGGAGCACGCCTTGCTTTCCTAATTTCTTCATCATTTTTATGTTCCAGCTTTTGAATGAACTCATAGATGTTGACTTGATCTAGAGTTCAAGTATGCTTCAATAGTTCAATGAAAGAACTCCACTTTGGAGGTAAGGCGTCAGCAAATCTACTCACCATGTCTTGTTGAGTAGAGACAACTCCATAAGCACACATCTCACTAATCAAATGATAGAAACGTGTGATCATATCATTCAGAGTCTCGTTTTCCAAAAACTGAAAGGATTCAAACTCTTTCTTCAACAAATCATGCCGAGATTTTCGAGTAGCTGCATTGCCTTCTCCTCTAGCAACTAAGGCATCCCACAATGCTTTCGTGGACTTGCAATATGAGAACTGATGGTAGATGTCTTTGTTGAGTGCTTGAGTAAGTGTGGCAAAGGCCTTTTTCTCCAATTCATAAGCCTTCTTGTCATTTTCAAGCATATTGGCATAACCCTCTGAAGTTGACGCAGCAGTTTCAAGATTAGTATTGAACGCATTGATGAAACACGTCCAAAGATCAGTGCTTTGCCCTTGAACATATGTGTGAAAACGGTTTTTCCATGATGGAAAATCGTTCATATGGTTCAACTTAGGTGGACGATTGTTGCTGCCAGTTTCACTCTCACTAATCAGAAGGTTCTGAAGACTTTGACTTTGATTTGATACCAAAGCCCATTGACTTGGACTGATTGAAGGCTGTGGAATCATACTCTTTGCCCAATCTGCAGTAGTGACTAACTCTTGATTGGTTCGTGAGTCCAAACTCCAATCCCAAGGACTTGTACAGCTCATTTTGATCAAATAATAATTGAGAACCTTCACAAACACAAACTGTTAAGAGTAAAACAGATATGAATCGAAAGATGCAACCTGTTCGAAAGATCAATACTTGTTCGAATGATCAACAAGGTTCGAAAGATCCTTGTTGAGTTTCGAACAAAGACTTCGAAGGATTGACTTCGAAAGATTGACTATACGAAGGATCCTTATCTTTCGAAAGATGATTTCGAAAGATTCTCCTTATGTTTCGAACACAGGTCTCGAAAGATGACACTTGTTCGAAGAATCAACAGTGTTCGAAGGATCACTGTTGATGGCTCGAACAATAACCTCGAAAGATAACCTTGAAAGATTCACCTAACACGAAGGATCCTTATCTTTCGTAATGAACAGTAACTCGAAGGATGTATCTGTCGAAAAGATTCCTTGACTCGAAGGATAACACACTGACTTCGAAAGATGTTCGAAGGATGGTTATCTTTCGAATCTCCTTGATCGAAGGATGATCCTTCGAGCTCGAAAGTTATCTTTCGACGGTCTGACACACTGACAAAAGTACGACAGGTTGGTGAAAAGTTGATGTGGTTGGTGAGCCAACTTTCGGCAAAAAGGAATGGTCAGACTGTACCTTCCTTACCAACTCCGATTTTGAAATAATATATGCCAAAAATGGAAATCTTATCCAGAACCTGTTCACCGGAATACTGACCGGAGATATGGCCGGAATTTACCAAGACACTTAAAAACAAGTTTTCAAGTTACCCAACCCAACCTTGAACACTCCCGAAGGTTTAGAAGCCGTTTTTCAGTTAAGAAAAGCAAGAAAAACCACCAAAAACGGGTGCTAAACCAAGTGTCCAAACACACCAAGAACTCGAACAAACCGGTTTTAAACAAGGTAAAGAGCCAAGCTCTGATACCACTTGTAGGTCCCTTTTCTCGGAGGATCGAGAACAAACCTAAACCTTGTTATACTAACTCACTAGCGAGTGCGGAATCCAAGCTAGCGAGCAAACCGGGATGATGCAAGAACAAACACAAGAACACACAAGATTCAACGATTAACACCACTTGTATTAATGCGTAGAAAGTTTCCGGTTACAAGCACAATGTTTACAATCAGTTTGCAAACTCTCAAAGTGTGTGTGTGTGTTTCGGACAGAAATGCTCTCAACTCTCTTTCTGTCTGTCTGTGTGCATCTACCTTTTGTCTTACTGAAATACAACACACTGCATGGGTATATATACCCAGCCTATGATGTCTGGTCGAAGGATCCGATAGATGGTCCGAAGGATCATCTATCGAAGACAAGTCACTCGAAAGATCAGCAGGGACCTCGAAAGATCACCTTTCGAGGTCTAAGCATTCGAAGCATATCTTTCGTGGGGATCGAAGGATCCACATCATCCTTCGATCCCTTATCCTTCGACTCAGACACTTTACATTACAACATATTGGCCAAGTCAAACTAGGAGGATAGTTGACTTGGTCAACTTACAGACTAACTTAGGACATCGTTTATACACAGACCGAATACAGACAAAGTACAGACACAAGTGCACCAACAATAGCAAAACCTCAGGTAACTTTTTATAATAAAAATTACCTCTTGAAATAAGGCTTATGTAATCTTCCATCAGCTTATCAAGTGTGGCTTTCATGCCAATGTCATCAAGAGAAACACCGTATCCATTCCCTGTATTCAGGCGCGAGATGCTAGAGTCCGTGTTGCGGGCCCATGCATCGAAATGTTTCACCTAAGCAATCGCAGTTTTATTAAAAAACATATAATCAAAAGTTCCTGATCACAATATGGCAGTGTTTTCAGACCCGGACTGGCGGGTCAAACAGGTTTTTAGAAGGGTTGGACCGGATTTTTTTTGTATATTTTTTCATATTTAACCCTATTAAATTTTATAATATTTATGACACCTTCCGGTTCTTACGTCCGGTCCGACCGGTCAAACCATTGAACCGGTAAGGAGACCGGTTCGACGTCCGATCTGGTTCTAAAAATATTGCAATTTGGTTAATAATTTAACAACCTCGTGTATTAACTTTTGACAGAAATTCAGATTCAGCATGTTAAATGTATAGACTCCCGGTACGGGTTCAGACATTATGCTTCTAATACTTGTTACGAGATCCTTTCCCTTGGCTTTGAAGGCCTCTAAAAATGTCAGCTGGAAGAATATTTTAGGATTCAACGTATATGGGTCTCGGAATATACGCTGAAACAATTATACAAAAAAAAAATCAAATCAAATAATATACTGACATTTATATGCATACGGGACGCATAATACACTTGTGTAAACTGTTGAATTTTACCTGATAATCGGATGCAATTTTTTGCCTGTATTTTTCAAGCCTCTGCCGCTGTTGAAATTGAAGCAAAAAAAAAATTATAAAAATCAGTAGTGTGTTTAGAGAGAGAAAGTAGAGAGAGAGTAAACGTTCACTATGATTTGATTAATTACAAAAGGAGTGATTACAACGAGATACATAATCTAACAAACTAACTAGCTAGTAGCTAACTAACAAAGTCAATCAAGTCAAGACTAGCTAATAATTATGATTAAAAAATTAACTGAAAACAGTAAAGATAATCAAGATTAAACAATTTAACATTAAAGCACATTTGTTGACTCTTAACTCACAACTAACTTGACAACTGTTATTAATTTACCATTAAAAGGCCAGATTGAAACTGATCAACCAGAAGTCATGTTTACTGCAAAATTTGAAGATGATTGATTATCAATCTAGATGCATTTTAACATTCCAGAATCTAATCAATTTCAGTAATTCAAGAATTTAAGCACAGATTACATAGTTTTGCAACACTTGATTGTATGATTGGCTAACATATAGTTATGCATACCAATATTGCATCTTGTGGTCCACAACCATTGCATTTAATTTTTTCGCCTTCTAATCTTGAATACCAGTACATGGATACTGGGCACAGGCGATGGAATTTCTGTATGGAAAATGAGTGTTTTTCAATAATAATAATAATAATAATAATAATAATAATAATAATAATAATAATAATAATAATAATAATAATAATAATAATAATAATAATAATAATAATAATAATAATAATAATAATAATAATAATAATAATAATAATAATAATAATAATAATAATAATAATAATAATAATAATAATAATAATAATAATAATAATAATAATAATAATAATAATAATAATAATAATAATAATAATAATAATAATAATAATAATAATAATAATAATAAAGGTACTCCCTTTATTCTTATGATAAAATATAGTACAACGTCGTACGAAGGACTAAATATATAAATTGAACACTACATAAATGTAAACATATTCAAAGCAGTGTCTTCAACGGAAATTTAGAAGCTCCGTTGTAGACACATTTTAGCTTGTTACCAAGCTCTCATCAAGAAGAACAAAACCCAAAATAATCAATTATATAACACATAGAAAAGTACCATTATTTGCATACAGATTCAGTAAAACTGTAAAAGTATAACTTTCACTCATTTTCTAACATTTTTCTTTTATAGAAATTAACATCAATTATAGAGTTTGTATATTTAACCCATTATATCTATAAATGGATTGGAAATAAGTTTTAGCTCTACAATCAATATAGTTAACATCAAAAACCTTTTAAAGATATATAACCAATAAAACCTTAAGTGAAAACGGACCCATTATTTGATGGAATGGTTCTGAAATGCGACCAAAAGTATATTCAGATATTACCGGCTTGTTTCAATTATCATTCTTAGAAGTTCTATAAATAAATATTGATTATATTCATGAGAAAGTATAAAAGCTCATCGTAATATTTCTTACATCAACAAAGGATTCCAATACAAAAAACATCTGTAGATATTTAAATAAGGTTAACCATAAATGTCATTTTTTAGGTTAGTTACCTGCATCACTTTCGCAGATTTCATCTTCGGCATGGTGATAGATTCCTATGAACAATCACCATGCTATTAAGATTTAACACGCATTCTTCAGTTCCCTGCATCAGGAATCAGTCAGTATAATTAACAGCACGTAACAATATAAACCAAGAACTGAAGATAACTAACCATTGAGTCCGTACGCTACTTTCGTCAACTGAAGGCCGGCAGAAGATGCGGCGACCTAGAAGCGTCTGAAGCGACAGTGGAGTCAACTAGAGGCAGAAGATGCGGCAGTGGTGAACTAGGGTTTACCAACAGTTGTTGTCAGAAGCGGCGCTGAATAAAATAGAGAATTTGGGTTTGATTTTTAATGGTGCGTTCATGTGAGATTTTCCATTTTAACCCCTCATTTTTACACTATTTATCTATTAATTACCCTTCTGGCCCTTTTATTTAGTACGTTTGCTAAGACTAAAAAATTATGTAGTTGTGCATATGTGCTTATGATATACTTCAAACAACACATGTTTACATTAGTTTTCACATTACATTGTCGTGTATCTCTATGACACATTTGATCGAATAAGGTTTGAAGCATTCATCCACGTACATATACGAATGACATGGGGGGGGGGTGCGATGTTGGGTTTCAAGCTTCAATCACATGCAAGAAAAGCTCACCATAGGATATTTGTTTTACTGCTTAAAACACACATAAATACATACTCATGCTACGTAAATAAAGAATAATACAAACCAACTACTTGATTCAATCAACAATACTTAAGCCATGACGTGTTTCAGACCCGTATCCATGACCCGAACCGAACCCGTCAAGATTATCCTACATTTACCCCGATAATCCTGACGTTGGCTTCTTCTCCTTAACTGAAACACACAGGTTTATAGCTCTCTTGCTTGATCGGTTCACACAGATCCAACTCTATTTTTACTCTTGATTCACTTTGCTACCATATCTTGGTAAGTACGCTTATTTGCATTTCCATGGCAAATAAATGGCTAAAGTTGCTACCGTTTTTTTAGATAGCAAATTTTGGTCACAGTTGCCTAGTTTTCTAGTAGTGATTCTTGCTCAATCACTTGCTAACTTGATCTTCGATGTTTTTTTACTCACCCATTTTGGCAGCCCTATACATCTTTCACTGAGTACGGTTTGTTACCAATTCCACACCTAAACAACATCTAGTTCAACTCTTGAATCCCACCGGTAAGCCGGTTCCTGATCACCTCACAACGCTCTGTTTTTCTTGACTACGACTAGAGGTGCTTGCTACTTGCTTCCATTTTTACGGCCCTTATTTTCCTTTGTGACTTGAATCGTGACTTCAAAATTCAGATTTGAAATTGAAATATAACTCAATACTTATCCACCGAACAATTATGAAACCACCATTTTCAATATTAAAATGTAGTTCATAATATTATTCCAAACAAAGAAATCCAACTTTCGCTTGTCTCTTTTTCCTTAATCTGATGGTTGTTAGATATGTAAACTTAATTATGTTAGTATTTATTATGCAAACTTATATGTCCGATATGTGTTATAACTTATGAACGATGAGATAAGCGGGTGGGATATTCAAACTGCCTATGGAAGTTATTCCCACCACAAAATAACCGCCAAATCTCAGGTATAAATATGTAATGACCGGCATCAAGATCCGGTACCAAGACATTCTGAATATTCTGTTTGAATTGTCCATCTTTCTTCCATTGTTTCCATCAATTCATTCATTTCACTGTTTCTGCATATTTTGTTCTTGTTCCATCATGAATACCAATCAAAACAGTTCTCTTAATTCTGCTGCAAACCCTCTTGAATCCCAACATGAAGATAATGATAACGGCTTCTGCCAATAAAGTGGCATCAGAGCCAAGGTTTCAAAGAAGGCAGAAATTCATCCCACGGAAACGACGATGCCATGCCAACATTGTCTTGATGAAAAACAGGAAAAAGAGAAGAAATTCCCTTGTGTAAGGCTATGTTATTACTGTCATCAACCCGGCGAAGGAACATGACGAAGCCACTCAATTAATCAAACAAGTGATCAACACTGGAATTCAGAGACATGAAGATGAAGTCGTCAACCGTCAAGAGATGATCGTTACGGGAACGGAAGGTGGTCAGTGGGGTGATATCTGGTATGTCAGTTCAATGTTTAATCATCACTTTGCCGGTAATCTAAATGTGTTAAAACGAATCAAACATTTTGTTGGGGTGGAAACGAAATCTGGGGAGAATAACTATCTGTTTATTTAGGGAATCAGGGCAGTGGAAATCAGATCTGGTAATGAAATGTTACGTATACAAAGTGTGTTTTATGCACCGGAATTAGATCGAAATGTATTAAGCCTTGATCTGTTAACACTACAAGGTTATACGGTTAAAAAATCCGGCGATACATGCAAGATATACCCAATGTTTTCTGCACCGATCACTAATTCATCACTAATTCGGTGAATAATTTAAATGGTTTAATCAAAGAGGAAGAAACTAGTTTGAAAGAGAAACAAAGGGTGATCGATTTAAGTGCAGTGAATGATGAACACAAGGAGAATTATCTTAATTCTTACTTTAAGACCTGGATTTATCCACCCAAAAACCCGATTGGAGTCAAATGATTATTCATGCTATGGAATTCCATGATTTTTCTGACGGCAAGTCACTGCTGGAAATGATGGAGGATGGAGAATTTGTGTTTAAGTATAAACATGAATCGGAGAAAAATTCGAAGGAATGTTAAGATGGTTCATCAATGTCAAACTGGGAATTACTACACGACCCATTCCACCATACACGTCTGTTAACAGGAAAGTGGACTTGCTCGGTTTATACATGGTGGTTAAATGTGACGGAACAGGAATGTTTCTGATAACAATCTATGGGCTGTTGTTGCGAAGGATATGGGCTATGAATATCACGATGGTTAATTCATGAGGATTATATATGCGATGTATCTCGATGTTCTAGTTTACTATCACAAGTTCAAGACGGTGCAAGGAAGGGTGATTGATAAAGAGGTGGTTGAACAAAAGTAGGTCTGTCAGAAGTCTGCCATGAAAGGAGGAAGAGTGACGGAGATGTTCAAGACGAAGAAGCCATTCAACACGATGCCTTATTCGCAGGAAATGACTGGGAAGGTGCAATGAAGATGCAGAAGAAACACGGTAGATTTGATTTCAAGCAAGCAAGGAAAGCCGTGGATGAAACTAACCGGAGTGTCCTGATGCATGCTTCTAAGCATAATCAAGTTTAGGGGGTTGTGTTAGATGTGTAAACTTAATTATGTTAGTATTTATTATGCAAACTTATATGTCCGATATGTATTATAACTTATGAATGATGAGATAAGCGGGTGGGATATTCAAACTGCCTATGGTAGTTATTCAAGCCACAAAACAACCGCCAAATCTCAGGTATAAATACGTAATGACCGGCATCAAGATCGGGTACCAAGACATTCTGAATATTCTATTCGAATTGTCCATCTTTCTTCCATTGTTTCCCTCCATTCATTCATTTCACTGTTTCTGCATATTTTGTTCTTGTTCCATCATGAATGTGACACCCCAGGAAAACCAGGAAACCGACGCAACATAACTAGCTTCCTCAATAACCACGTGCTAAATTTCGGGACGAAATTTTCTTAACAAGGGGAGAATGTGACAACCCTCAAAATTCCATGTATCCGTACAATTTATTAATGATAATTAAAGTGCTTGATGACTGTGTTGATCATTTAACTGCTTTCTGATTTCTTTGTTATACTTACATGTGCTTGTTAACGTACTAGTCTTATACAGAAAAGTTACTAAATAGTCCTGTGTGATTTCCTAAGTGTTGAGAATTAGAAATGTTACAAAAAGAAACATAAAAGACACTTAACGATACAACTTAGCACTTTAACGGAACGGTATACAACCGAACAACCGGAAATTACCCGGAACACAAAAATATTGTTAAAAACATTGTTATACTTTTCCTGAGCTAGTTACGGTTCCCGAGCACACTAACACATTGCATAATACATGGTACACACTAAACACAAGATATACCACTTTAACCTTCCACTTATTACATTTTACCATCAAACTTTACAATTTACCCCCCCCCCCACCATGTGTAACCGTCCCCTAGGGACCCCACCATAAGATTTGATTAAATCTTCAATATATCTTCCCTAAATCTTTCATTGGGATTAAGAAGATCATGTTTGTACTACCTTAGACACTAAACCCATTGGGTAAAAGATTTTTTGATTATAAGTACACAAGAGCTAATCACCATTATCATCACAAAATCCTTTCTTCTCTTCCCCATAGCTACGGCTCAAACAACCCTCACACACACCCACTCTTTTGTTTCAAGATCATCCAATCCAAGCTTCATACAAGGTGTTAGAAGGTGATTTAGGAGGCTCGGTATTCACGGAACTTGAAGGACCACCTTCGTTTGCTATTAACCCCCACAATTTCACCTTGATCTTCCCTAGCTTAAAAGCTAGTAGTAAGTTTCTTTGATCTTGTTTGCTTCATGTTTTGTTGTAGGTCCGGCTAGGAGGATCTAGTCGCCTAATCCTTGTGTACAAACCAAACCCGGTTGTGCATGTTCCTGCTGCAGCTTCTTCCAAAAGCTCATCAATATCTGCATCGACTGACGCACTTTATGTCTCACCCACATGATCATCACCTGAACTTGAGGATTCTTCATCCGAACTTCTACTGTAACCAGAAGAATCTTCATCCTCGGAAGATTCACCACCATTGGCGGAAGATTCTCCACCACTGGCGTGAGTTAAATCCTTTACAACTTCAGCAAAACACGTTGTTCCATCCGGAGCATCACCACTCAACTGGATTGACCAATCACAACCTTCATCTACTTGAACCACAAGTGCCTGGTTGGCAATTGATGGTCCTGGTTGGCTTTGGTTGTTGACATGTATCAACGTACGCTCAGTATTCCTGTTCTGATTTTGCTGGTTGCCTTGGTTTCTGAAAGGATTCTGGTTCCCCTGATGTGTTGGCTTTGTGCATTCCCTTTTAAAATGACCCCGTTCACCACAGTTAAAGCACTTTACTGCCTGCTTATCGAACCCATACTTGGTGTCTTTCTTGCTTTCCAAGCTGGTTCTGCCAGTTCTTTCCATGAAATCCTTTGCCCTCCTCACCACACTTGCAAAGGCCCACTTGATGTCCATTAAATCCATCTCTTCCTTGTCAATCTGCTGATAGTCTTCTTGTGTTAGATTACTGTTGCCAATCTGACCTTCCACTAGCCCATAAAACGCACTCACTAAAGTGTTAAGCAGCTCCATGTGTTCCTTTGCTACTTCCACACTTACTTTTGAAAAGCTTGAAGTGTCAAGCTGTACTGTATTTGGCTTTGATGGCTGGCCAGCAGATGATTTACTTCCATAACAAGCTTGTTGTTGAACAAGAGGTGGTTGAAGTGGATTTCCATACAAGTCTGTGGTGGGAGCTGGCTTAGCAGGAACTTGTATTTGATTACCGTATAAGTATGTGCCTGTGACAAACGCCGTTTGAAGTGGAGCATGTGAACCGGGTCTTGTAGACGAAGTACTAGAAGTTCCATAGTACATATCAGGATTGTGTGGCACAATAGGTCTTGCAAAAGAAGTACTGGAAGTTCCATAATACATTTCAGGATTTTGTGGCACTGGAACTCTTTTTGCTTTTAAGGTTTCCTCCTGATCTTTGTTTTCCAAGAGCTGAACAAAGTCATTGATGTGTGTCGTAGCCAAAACTCCATTATACTTCAGAATTTCCAAGAAACTATTCCACTGAGGTGGCAACACATCTGCAAACTTTTTCACTACCTCTGCTGGAGTTGTTACTACCCCAAAATTACCCAAATCAGTAAGCAAATGATTAAACCGACTTGTCATGTCTCCCAAAGATTCTTTATCCATACACATGAAGCCATCGAATTCTTTCTTGAGTAGATCGTGTCGCAATTGACGTGTAGCTTCATTACCTACCCCTCTGGTCTTCAACGCATCCCATAATTTCTTTGTTGTCTTGAAACTGACAAACTGATGGTAAATATCTTTGTTTAACGTCTGAGTAAGAATGGCATATGCCTTCTTTTCCAAATCGTACGTCTTTTTCTGATCTTCTGGAAGATCGGCAAATGTAGCAGCAGATGAAGCGGCAACCTCTATCGCTTGATCGAAATATGTGGTGAAACGTATCCACAATTATGTATTTTGACCAAGAACGTATGTATGAAATCTATCAACCCAACCCGGATATTCGTTCAAGTGCATCAACTTTGGAGGTCGATTCAAACTTCCGGTTTCGCTTTCGCTTAATAGAATACTTTGAAAACTCGGAGTTTGATTTGATACGAATGCCCATTGACCGGTTGATATAGCATTTGCTTGCGAAGATGTCGATACGGGATATTCGGCCCATGAGGGAGATAAACTTGTATTTCTATACTTTCCCTCATCCGGAGCCGGAGTACCCCACCAACTTGGATTCATGTTTGATATGGAAAACTGAATACCTGAAAATCACACTCAAATCAAACTGTTAAATCACAAACGCAAACCTTCTGTTAAAAATTTATAAGTGTGTTGACGAAACAGTTTGTTAACGAAACAGAATTTTAAACACTTGGTTGTCGAAACAAGATTTGTAAATTCCTTTGGCGAAATAAAAGTCTTGACGAAACAGCCCAAGTATTCGTTATGGTCCAACGATTGACGAAACGGCCCAAGTATTTGAAAAACTCCTTTTGGGCTTCTTTTTGGGTTTTATAAATCACGAAACAAGGCCCACTTATGGAAAGTTGACGAAACAAAAGGATTTTTGTTTGGGCTTGACGAAACTGATTGGGTATTTGGGCCCTTTGACGAAACAGAATTTTAAATTTGAATTTTAGTTTTGGCCTTTTTTTTTAACCTTGACGAAACAAAGACTTTAAATTGTTTTGTTTTGGGATTGACGAAACAAGGGGGGGCCTTTGGGCTTGACGAAACAGGAAACGAGCCCAACAAGAATTCAAGGCCCAAAGATAATGATGAAATAGGCTTTTGTTTCGTCAAAGGCAAGCCCACAAATCAGTTTCATCGAAGATCATGTGTTTCGTTGAAACTCATCAGTTTCGTCGTAAAAGGTGTCAGTAGGTTGGTGAAAAAGTTGGTAAAAACTTTGGGCTGATCTTATCTCCTTACTGACATACACCCTACTTTTTCAAATCATCTCCATACCCAACATACCAACCGATAAAGTGTGTAATATTATAATCCTATTACAATTTTCAATGCACTAACACCTTTCACAACAAATCTCAAAGATCAAAAAGTCAGGAATTTGAAGAACAACATGAAGAACACCATGAACTTTATGAAGTTTCCGGTGAGCCGATACTTTCCGAATACGCGATTTTACTAAAATGTTTAATAATAACCAACAACTAACATGAGAACATGAGAAACAACAAGGTTTTTAACAAAACACCAAGCAAAAACACAAGATATTTGAAGATTTGACTAGATTTTTCAAGAAAATTAAAAGCTTCAAACACCCGGAAAAACACCCGAAAACACTCGGTTTTAACAAGGAGAAGAGCCAAGGCTCTGATACCACTTCTAGGTCCAGCTAGGAGGATCTAGTCGCCTAATCCTTGTGTACAAACCAAACCCGGTTGTGCAGAATCCAACCGGAAAGGCAAACCGAGATAGAACACGCAAATACATGACACACAATATTCACCGATTAACACCTCTGTATTAATACGTATGAAAGGTTCAGTTACAAGCTCAATGTTTACAAATCTATTTTGCAAACTCTCTCAAACTCTCGTGTGTGTGTGTTTTTTTTCTCTCTGTGTGCTCTATGTGTTCTCTACTTGTGAATTATGTCTGATATCAGACTATTTATAGCACAGACACTGCGAAACGGAATGTAGGTCCGGCTAGGAGGATCTAGTCGCCTAATCCTTGTGTACAAACCAAACCCGATTGTGCGGAATCCAACCGGAAAGGCAAATGGAGATAGAACACGCAAATACACGACACACAATATTCACCGATTAACACCTCTGTATTAATACGTATGAAAGGTTCAGTTACAAGCTCAATGTTTACAAATCTATTTTGCAAACTCTCTCAAACTCTCGTGTGTGTGTGTGTTTTTTCTCTCTGTGTGCTCTATGTGTTCTCTACTTGTGAATTCTGTCTGATATCAGACTATTTATAGCACAAACATTACGAAACAGAACTATCTTGGCGAAACAAGACCAGACTCGATGAAACACATTTGATATTGACGAAACACAGTTGAGGTTGACGAAACAGACTTGTTTCGTCAACTATACACATGTTTCGCCAATGTTGGGCTTGGGCCCAAGTGTGTTTCGCCAAACAGTGGTACAAGCCCATGTCTTGATTTGTTGATCTGTTTCATCCTATTTGCTTAGCCCATGGACCAGTTCAAGTCTTTTGTCTTCTTGGCCCACTTGAGGATCTTGTACACGACGGAGGAAAGTCGCGTCCTTGATCGAATTACGTCGCGTCGAGTCGCGTCCACAATCATGTATCAACATTTGTAGTGGTTAAAAGTTGTTGTTGATTGGTTTATACAAGAACACTAAGAATCATACACTTAAAACTAGAACATAAAGGTTACATAAAATGAAATCTTAAAGAAGTAAAGTTGTTTTGCTATGTTGATGATTACTTGGTGCTTACTTGATGATTACTAGTAATATGATGTTGAAGATCATGGTTGAACTTGTTAAAGCATGATTTAAAACATGGTTTAACAAGTTAGAGGTGATTATGTGCTTGTATGAAATAATCACCTTCTTGTCTACACATGAACTTGAAAGAAAAATGATTGTTCTTGAAAAATCACAAACCAAGTGAACTAGTGATTCTTGTAGATCTAAAACTTGTGAATGATTTTCCTAAATAAACCAAGTCTAAAAGACGGGTCTTGAAGGATCATAACTTTTTTTTTGCGTATACATTATTTTTGGAAATTAAAAGGGGTATAAGGATGCAAGTGAAACTTGAAAATTTGGTAAACAAATATTTTTGTAAAAATATGTTCACAATGTCACACCCTGACTTTTGCGGAAGCGTGATTATGGGGTGACTTACTTGTTATCATTGCATTCAACCATATCAAACAATCTATATGATAATACCAAAGATTTGTCATCCATAAAATGAGTTTAAAACATAACAACATTGTCTAAAACGTAAACTTCAAAATTTAAGTTTTACAAACCAGATGAATTGTATAAAAGTTTGCTAACGACTCGTCAAAGATAATAGTTGTAATCAAAGTTTGGAAGACGTGTCTCGTCCAGGATTAAGACACACTGGCCCAAACCCAAAAACCATGGATGACTTCTTTATACTTAACATGACTTGAAATTCCAACCCGCCAGATCCATACTTAATTTCCTGAAATACATGTAGTTTGGAAAACATCAACAAAAGTTGAGCGAGTTCATGTGTATGTGAGTTTGTGCAAATCGTTAATATATGTCTGCATAAATTGTTAAAATGTGTCTGTATGTCCTTGGTATGTAGCAATAAGGAAAAACAGATCAATTAATGTGTAGCTAATACATTAATAAGTGATATGGCCTAGGAAGCACTCAAACCTGTAACGCGTACTTCATACCGGTCCTTCCGACTGAACGACATAGTCACCACATGCAGCCACACGCTGGCCCATGTGTGGGGCTCGCAACACCCAATAGATCTATCACTCATGCCTCTCGGTCCTTATACAAGGATTAATGGTCTTACGATAATAGCCTATCCATTCACGTGATCTAACAGTAAATTCCTTAGCTAATCATACCATGTATAAAAGTGTCTGTAAAAGTCTGTAATGTCTGTAAAAGTCTGTAAATGTCTGTAAGTGTCTGTAATAATTGTAACATGTATTTCACCCCCGAAGTATAAAACTGAAAACAGTTAAGAGAAAAAGGGGGACATGAACTCACAGTATTGCGTCTTCGGTACTCGTAACCCAAATCTCCTCAGTAAACACACACGACTACCTACAATGGTCTAACGTCTATTAGATGAACGGGCCGTGCCTTGGCTTAGAGTTGAGTGTTTTGAGTTACGTTACTTTGGTATTATGTTGTTAAAATAATAATAATTATTTTAACTTTATTAGAAAAATAGTTAGACAACTATTTCGTATTTATTTTCTCGAATATTTTACTAAGTGTTCGGATTCTCGGAAAATTTCGGCAGAGTCTCCTCTGTAAATAGAGGTGTCCATGCTTAAATAGCATATCATTTTCTTTTATATATATCCAATAGTTCATTTTCAATAATCAAACCGACATATCGACAAACAAAACGTTACTTACTTTATTTCAGCTTTATTACTCAAAACCAGACTGTTTTCGAGGATTTTTATAAATTAGTTTACCTTTTCTAAAAATTACCAAATTTTTACAGAATGTCACATATCTCCCAAAGTTTATTGTGTAAAAATATCAAGGTCCAATTCGTTACCCATATTTTATAGAAAATCATTTTCTCGACTGCAATCAGATTTGTTACCTTCTGATCGCAGTTTACGGAAATATTCACTAAAAATCAACCGTAAGTCCGTTTGATGAAATTCCCATTGGAGGGTCGTCCTGACAACGGTTTCCATCTACTGTAAAAATTCCATGAGTCGATTTCACTCAGGTTTCAGGTTATGACTTCGAAAACAACACACTTTTTCTGAAATAAAAATGCAGCTTGAGCTGCTGTCCAAAAATAGTCTTTTAAAAATAGTAAACGGTCTCGAAAAATTACGATTCTAGTTCCATTTGTTTAGTTATTCCAAAATACTCATTTTAGGCTTCAGAAAATCCACTTTTCGATTTAAAATGATCCCGTTACAGCCTGTTGAAGTTGGCTGGAAATCCAACTCAGCAAGCTGTTTAAGTTGTAGAAGTGACCAAAAGTGCATAAACGAAGATCCTAATCATGGTTTATTGATGAACAAATGTTAAAACTTCAATCATGCTTTAACCAACCCTAAATCATTCAGATTTCAACCTCACACAACCTTTTTATATGTGGTTTTTAGGCAGAATTTTAAGTTCACATTTTAGTGTTTAAGCTTTGTGTGTGTCATGAACATTCAACAAATCGTAACAAGAATCAATGTGGAACAAGAGTATGAAGGGGCTTACTACTAGCACAAGGCTAGGGTTGTAATCTTGGTGTAAGGATGATGAAGAATGATGGTGAGAAAAGCTTGAACAAGGCTTCTTGAGAGCACTTCAACTTCACACTTCTATGGAGGATCTTCACAACTTGAAAGAGAGCTTTTAGTGGAAGAAGATGGAGATGTGAAGATGATGGTGGTGATTTTCGGTTATGAGAGAGGGGGGGGGTATGAACCGAAATTAAGAGAGAGGGAGGAGGAGATTGGGTGAAATCTTTGTAATGATGGAATTCCTTGGAAACTTGCACTTCTAGATCATAGGGTAATCATACCCAATAACTTTGGCCAATTAAACAAGGATTACAAGAATAAAAATCTTAACAAAATATTCTCAATTAATTAGGGCAGATTTTCGGTTGGGGGGGGGTACAGTGTAAATTTTTGGTAACTAGTGGGTAATAAGTTAGAAGGTTAAGGGTATTTACAAGTATAGTGGGTGTATGTGATGTTTACATGGTGCATGGGGATTTTTGTGACCATGATTAATTTAAAATAATAAAATAATATTTCTAACAATATTTTCATGTCTCGGGTAATGTCTAGTTGTTCGGTTTCGCATCGTTCCGTTAAAGCGTTTAATTGTCCCGTAAAGCGTCTTTTGTGCATCTTTTTGTAACGAAATTAATTCCAACACTTAGGAAAGTGTCCAGGGCCATTTAGTCAATACTCTGTATAATATGAGTGTGTTAAAAGCTGAACTGTTACTAAAATGCGGAATTCTGTAATTAAATTGCGTTTTAGGCACTTTCCGGCACTCAAACTATCACCTAGTGACATAGTCTTATGGTCCTCACTTCCCTACACTCCACACTGATGTAGTGTTTTATCCCTGGCCCATACTGGCCTAAAAATAGTATCTGTCTAAGTGCTGGCATTGTCAGCACGTGTCTGAGATATCCGCTCACTGTGCTAACTGTGCTTTGTGCATTAGGTCTGTCACTAAGAGTCTGTATGAAATAAATGGAGCGACTGTATGTAAAGTGATGCACATGTACGTATGTAACATAAATCAGTAAGTAGTTTAAAGTGTCAGTTGTTATCAAGCACAGTCATTAAGCACGTAATTTAAAATTAATTAATTGTACAGTCTGAAATTTTGAGGGTTGTCACATTCTCCCCCCGTTAATAAAATTTCGTCCTCGAAATTTGTACTACCTTAATTCCTTAGGGTTTTGTTATGCGTGTATGTATATGAATAGTACCGAGGTAGATAATCATCAGACCGAATCAAACCTTATTCACATCAAGTGAGTCCAATAATATATATAACAACACGAGTCTAATGGTCAAAAGGTATGTGCTTTTAGCATTTAATGTCAAAGGCATAAGTCGTATTGACCTGTAGTCTAGTGTAATCCAGTTACAGGGGTTCCACAAAAGAGGAGTTTTGTCCAATAGGATTCTCAAACAATCGGTCACGATATGCAAACGAGTTTTCACAAACCATAGCCTCCGTTATATGAACTCAAAATCAACCACTTGGAGATGAAAATGACTCGTCAACTTTCGAATAAGTAAATGGTAAGGATTTGTGAGTTGACATTCTCGAATTGTGAAAATACACCGAACGAAATGTAAGCGAATCTGGTGTATCATTGTCTTGATTCGTAGTTGCATCAGGAATGTTTAAATGACTTAGTTCAAACAAAAGTATAAGTAGTTTTGCGTGAAACGACTGACTATGATTAGCACAAGCTACAAGTTTGTAATGACGCCACAAGGTGTCGCAATGACGTAATTCAATAATAGTGGTGACTGAACAAGTTCACTGTGTTTTAAATCAAATGAAAGTGAACCGAAACAAGCCTGAAGATTTGATTTACCCAATGTTGCAAAGTTTTTAGTTGAATTCGGAACATCAAAGAGCCACTGTTTCTGATCGAAGGTGGGAAGCAATAAGTACCGCAAGGTATACGATAGACAATGAAAGAATCGTTAGGAGGTACATTGTGTTTATGAAATGAATCCGTGTACCATTGCCTTAACACACAACTGTGTTGAGACTGCTTTAATTGTGATAAACGAGACGGATTTAGAGCAAATAAATAATTTAAATCCGTATATGAAGTGAGTAATCCAATTAGCACAAGCTTCAATTTTGTGAAAATATCACCTCAAGGTGTCGAAGTCAATCAAACGATTTAGTGGAGTCATAGACCGACTGAATCTACTACGACTCGTAATGAAAGAACTTTTGCAAGAATATTTGAATATGATGCTCCCAATACATCATATTGTGTCTCAAATCAAACGTGTGAAATGGATAAGTTCAAACAATTGAACTTAGTTTCAGCGTAACCCAACAATAAACGTATGTATCAACAAGGGAATCCCAACATGGTTACAAAAATAAACCATGAATGTATCTTGAAACAAAAGAAGTTTTCGAGAAGGTGTGTTGACCTGATAGCAAAGAGTCAACCGTTACAATAATGTAGGCCATTCGAATCACAAACCAGTAGTTAGATTTAGCAACATAATATTCGAATTTCAATGAAGCGTTTGAAATGAAACCGCATGCGTAGCAAAAGGTGCATGCGTAATATGTGAGTTTTCAAGTAATGACACAATGAGTATGAGGTAATGACCAAATATCGAAGCAAATGTGTGTTCGCTCTCAGCGAAGAAAATCAAAGCGATACAACTACTTTAAGGGGAGTAGAGATGCAAACATCTACTCGGCTAGAAGCAAAAATGAAGATTTAAACGAACGAATTTCAAGTACTTTCTGTTCTGTTAACTGAAATGGCATATATGTCAGGTTAGTGGTGTTCGATTGAGTCAATAGATATGGTGTCTAAGTAACAACCTTTACACGTTTTGACCTGGGTTCCCAAGGGTCCTAATCATATGTTTTCTAGATCCTCAAGGTTTCATATTCTGTGTAACTCGGTTTTGTGCATTGTGTAGGAAACACCATCTTGTGTGCGTCTAAAGACAAGTTATCGTCCCACGATTTCCTCGGTATACCTTCTTCCTGAATTCATCGCTAACGACACTCGATCGTCAATTAGTCATGTAATAGTAGTTGGATCCTCACAGTTAGTTAAATACGTAATTCGTTAATCATTTGCAAGAGTCACCAACTCTCGTGGGTTAGCTCGTCGGCTACTAGTAATTGATGCTCATTTGAAAGTCACATCCTTCTTCTTGATGAGCAGAGCTGGGGTTACCCAAAATGGGAAACTTGGTCTGTTATCTTCCTTCTCTATCAGCTACTGAAGCTACACTGTCGATCCTTGCATGTCTGAAAGTGTAAATTGCCAAGGTGTATTGGCTGCAAGCGCGGCGCCTGGAAATCAAATTGATGCAAAATTCGACTTGTCATTGAGTAGATAATTCTGGCAAGTTTTCAGGGATGGCTTCATGATATTCTTTTATCACAGGGATATCTTCGAGTTTTGGTTCTTTGGCTCCCTTGTCCACGACATGAGCCCAGAGGGCAACACACCCATTGTGCGAAAGCTTTCGTATCTTCAATGCCTGATAATCCATAGGAGCGTATCCTGCTCCATGAATCACGGTCGTTTCTCCGTTCGTCATCTGGATGCGGATAACCTTCTTCGCTTGGTTGTTCGACCACCAGTCCATCCCAAGCATCACATCGAAGCTTCCCTTAAGCTAGTTTGATCGAATATTGGATATCTATCTTACTTACTATTAAAACAAGTATATTCTGAAGCTAAAATTTGACAACCACATCAAATTACACAGGCGCATAACATTGATTACTATGAGGCGTACCAATGACCATGTTTGGATCCTCACGTGCTTCCCTAGCTCCAGTGTTAGACATTCTTCCCATGACTTTGTTTAATCTCCCTTGGGCAATCTTTCCTAAAGTGCCTCATATCCCCGCAGGTATAACATCCCTTATCTTTCCCCTTTCCTTTCTTTCCACGCTTCGTCTCACTCCAACACGTTTCCCTGTTGTGTCCCACTTTGCCACAGCTGTCACACTTCCCATTTTTACATCGCCCGGTATGATGTCGTCGGCACCTGTCGCATTTAGGTAGTTTACCCATGTACTCTTTCCTCTTTTTGACCTTGTTGTTGCTATTCGTCTGAGTACTCTGCTTGAAGTTTGCGAACTTCCTCTTGTTGTCTCCAGATGACTCTACATGAGTCTCCTTCTTCTCCTCAGAGGTTGAAAATTTGTTCATCCTGATTGCCTCTTCAGTCAAGGCCACACTTAGATTAATGGCTTCAACGATCGTTGTAGGCTTCGATGTCGCCACCATGCTCATGATTTGGGGTGCCAATCCCCAAATGAAACGCTCAATCTTCTTAAACTCTGGGTCTACCATGTAAGGAACGATACGCGACAGAACTTGAAACTTCTCCACATACTCAGCTATTTTTGGACCTTCCATCTTCAAGTTCCAGAACTCAGTTTCCACCTTCTGGCTTTCTGTTCTCGAACAGTACTTTTTATGCATTAGCTCTTTCAGCTCGTCCCATGATAAAGCATACGCAGTAGTCTCGCCCATCGTCTGAACCTGGAGTTTCCACCATGACAAAGCCCCATCTTGGAACAGTCCAGAAATGTACGTGACCTGGTGCTCTGGGGCGCATTTGCTCGTACGCAAAACAGTGTCCGTTTTCTCAACCCAGCGCACGAAAGCTACGGCACCCCCAGTGCCGTCGAAATGTAGGGGCTGGCAGCCTAAGAACTGCTTGTAGGTACAGCCGTTGGCTGGATTATTTCCCGAGGTACCTCCGCTGCGCTCAGAGCGAAGGGCCTCGTATTGTGCGATGACCTGTATGAGGCGTTCTTGAAATTCCGCCTCTGTAGTCGGCAGAGGGTTGTTGGTATCGGTGTTTCCTTGAATTGACATCTTCTAAGAGGAAGATTGGATAAGTCAGGTTTCTTTAAGAACATAAGCACAAAAGCGTCTACTTAACGACTGAAACCCAGGGGGTGTATTACATATATGTATATATGTAGTTGTTGTAACATTCAATCACGTATCATCACAATTATTGCACAACTTGTAAATAGGAACGTAGAAAGTAAGCATGTAGTATTATAGTTATAGCACAAATATGCAGGTCAACATGTATTTAGTAAGAACATAGCGACTGAGCTTTCATCATTTACCACCCATAATCATAGTGTCTACGAAGTGTACTACATTAAATGGGACACAGGGTCACCCTACCCTTGCCCAATAAATCTATCAGTGTATCCAAATCACGTGGTCAAAAGTAGTCTTTAAAAGTCTCCACAATCCCGACTTATCATTAGTGTCTTTACCCAAATGTAATGCAATCCGCATGAATCCAGAAACCAACTATACCGGTGACTGAGGAAGAGGAGGAAAAGAAAGTTAACCGTTAACACGCGTGGACTTCCTCCTCGGGCTTGTGTACACGTCGAAGTAATCGTCTGCTCTGCTGCTCGGTAGTAAAGAAATGAGTATCGGAATCCTTGGAACGGTGTGATAGCAACGGTCGAGAGCGCAAAAGGAACCTTGATATATGTGGAGGTTCAATGTATACTGGCAATAGACAGGGTGGAGGGCGTGGTGTCTTACATAAACTTTTCAGGCAATATGCTGTCTTGTGATGTAAATACTTAAATCATGTTTTCAATTATGCAATGTTTTTGCATTTGAAGTCACCAAATGTGGTGTCAGCTTAAGCTCCAACGCTCTGCGAATCATATCCTCAAACTGTAGCTCATGTGTCAGGTGTACTCATCCCGTGTGTAGCCTCCATAATGTGAGGGATGACAAGGCTCTAAAATCAACATAGTGTAGCATAGGGATCCATCGAAATGACTTGTCCAGCGTTGTAGAGGTGAATGTAGCAAACGATGCGTCTTGTAAAGTTTAGGAAAAATGTTGCCGTAGCAGAAGAATCGTTATGCGGGTGCTGACCTGGAGCGCCTTCCCGGGGTGCGGGTATGTCTTGAAAGAGAGCGGTAGACATGTTGGTGCAATGGACGTCGGTCTTCATAGATGCAACATCAGCGGGTGCAGGTGCGGTAGAAATGTCTCAACAAAAGGAGATTCAATAGGCGCATGTACTGGGTCTGGTAAGAGGAGTGCAAGGTATAGTAGTCCAAAGGAAATAATGTCACGTTTAAACAGGTTCAGCAGGTGCAACATCAAGCTGGCCCGCAAGGAACTGGAGCTGCCTCAGGGGCAGGTCCTGGGGAGTGTCACGGCATGTGATCTTGAGCAAGTGTTAGTGTAGTAGTCAAAGCGGCGTCGTCATCCGTGTCGGGAGCAAAAAGCGGTAGCCTGCCTGTTGGTAACGTCGTAAATGTCGCAGACTCAAAGGAGTCTGAAATCGAGTGTATACTAGAATCAGAGGATAGTTTGATAATAGGGATCTCAAAACGTAGAGTTAGTAACAACGTCCTCATCTAACAATTTGTCAAAGGGGTAAATTCTTGGGGAAAATAATCATGAGCGGTACGGCGTCGAGAATCGGAGCCATGATGTGCGCGTCATTGAACTGTCCAAATGATGAGGTGGTCGTCGGCCGAAACAAGGATGACAGGAAGTTTCTTGTCAAGGAAGCCATCTGCAAGGGTAATTCATCACCAGAGTCTGGCAGCGCGGATGGTTGGCAGTCGTCCACGTCCTTGGTCAGCATATCAGGATCACTCTCAGTCTGACGTAAATATCTCCGGCGCAAGTGCAGTCCCATTATTTGTGGCGGCGGCCATAGGGTCATCAATGTTTGACAACCCGCTTTTTGATCAAGGCGACATGTGTATCGGTGCATGGTAATCATAGTATGTATTTTCCACAGTAATCACTATCAGTTAACGTATGCAAATAGTTTCCACATATGCATGTTTATCAATAATCAGCAATTAAGCATGTATGCGATAACAATGTAAGCAAGTAATCATCCTAGTCTTCCCTAGACTATCTCACCCAGTCTCTTAGACCGAACTCCCTAGTCTCTCAGACTAACTCCCTGGTCTCTAAGACCAACTCCCTGGTCTCTAAGACCAACTTCCCCAGTCTCTAGGACTAAATCCCTGGTCTTTAAGACCAAACCTCCCTGTCTCTAAGACTAAATTTTTCCCCAGCCTCTAAGACTGAACCACCTCAATCTCTAAGATTGAACCCCTCAGTCTCTAAGACTGAACCTCCCCAGCCTCTAAGGCTGAACCTCCCTCCATCTCTAAGATTGAATCCCTCAGTCTCTAAGACTGAATTATAAACATATATTTTGGAATGTGTATTTGTGCCTTTTGTTTGTAAAAATGTTTGTTCCCTGGATCTGGTCGTTTTGTATATGCAATGAAAACATGTTTGTAAAAGCGTTTTCGTGAGAGCCCTATTGATTGTAGTCTAGACTCGAGAATGAATCCTAGTTCGCTACGATCGAAGCTCTGATACCAAGCTGTCACACCCTGACTTTTGCGGAAGCGTGATTATGGGGTGACTTACTTGTTATCATTGCATTCAACCATATCAAACAATCTATATGATAATACCACAGATTTGTCATCCATAAAATGAGTTTAAAACATAACAACATTGTCTAAAACGTAAACTTCAAAATTTAAGTTTTACAAACCAGATGAATTGTATAAAAGTTTGCTAACGACTCGTCAAAGATAATAGTTGTAATCAAAGTTTGGAAGACGTGTCTCGTCCAGGATTAAGACACACTGGCCCAAACCCAAAAACCATGGATGACTTCTTTATACTTAACATGACTTGAAATTCCAACGCCCGCCAGATCCATACTTAATTTCTTGAAATACATGTAGTTTGGAAAACATCAACAAAAGTTGAGCGAGTTGATGTGTATGTGAGTTTGTGCAAATCGTTAATATATGTCTGCATAAATTGTTAAAATGTGTATGTATGTCCTTGGTATGTAGCAATAAGGAAAAACAGATCAATTAATGTATAGCTAATACATTAATAAGTGATATGGCCTAGGAAGCACTCAAACCTGTAACGCGTACTTCATACCGGTCCTTCCGGCAGAACGACATAGTCACCACATGCAGCCACACGCTGGCCCATGTGTGGGGCTCGCAACACCCAATAGATCTATCACTCATGCCTCTTGTTCCTTATACAAGGATTAATGGTCTTACGATAATAGCCTATCCATTCACGTGATCTAACAGTAAATTCCTTAGCTAATCATACCATGTATAAAAGTGTCTGTAAAAGTCTGTAATGTCTGTAAAAGTCTGTAAATGTCTGTAAGTGTCTGTAATAATTGTAACATGTATTTCACCCCCGAAGTATAAAACTGAAAACAGTTAAGAGAAAAAGGGGGACATGAACTCACAGTATTGCGTCTTCGGTACTCGTAACCCAAATCTCGTCAGCAAACACGACTACCTACAATGGTCTAACATCTATTAGACGAACGGGCCATGCCTTGGCTTAGAGTTTAGTGTTTTGAGTTACGTTACTTTGGTATTATGTTGTTAAAATAATAATAATTATTTTAACTTTATTAGAAAAATAGTTAGACAACTATTTCGTATTTATTTTCTCGAATATTTTACTAAGTGTTCGGATTCTCGGAAAATTTCGGCAGAGTCTCCTCTGTAAATAGAGGTGTCCATGCTTAAATAGCATATCATTTTCTTTTATATATATCCAATAGTTCATTTTCAATAATCAAACCGACATATCGACAAACAAAACGTTACTTACTTTATTTCAGCTTTATTACTCAAAACCAGACTGTTTTCGAGGATTTTTATAAACTAGTTAACCTTTTCTAAAAATTACCAAATTTTTACAGAGTGTCACATATCTCCCAAAGTTTATTGTGTAAAAATATCAAGGTCCAATTCGTTACCCATATTTTATAGAAAATCATTTTCTCAACTGCAATCAGATTTGTTACCTTCTGATCGCAGTTTACGGAAATATTCACTAAAAATCAACTGTAAGTCCGTTTGATGAAATTCCAGTTGGAGGGTCGTCCTGACAATGGTGTCCATCTACTGTAAAAATTCCATGAGTCGATTTCACTCAGGTTTCAGGTTATGACTTCGAAAACAACACACTTTTTCTGAAATAAAAATGCAGCTTGAGCTGCTGTCCAAAAATAGTCTTTTAAAAATAGTAAACGGTCTCAAAAATTACGATTCCAGTGCCATTTGTTTAGTTATTCCAAAATACTCATTTTAGGCTTCAGAAAATCCACTTTTCGATTTAGAATGATCCCGTTACAGCCTGTTGAAGTTGGCTGGAAATCCAACTCAGCAAGCTGTTTAAGTTGTAGAAGTGACCAAAAGTGCATAAACGAAGATCCTAATCATGGTTTATTGATGAACAAATGTTAAAAAACTTCAATCATGCTTTAACCAACCCTAAATCATTCAGATTTCAACCTCACACAACCTTTTTATATGTGGTTTTTAGGCAGAATTTTAAGTTCACATTTTAGTGTTTAAGCTTTGTGTGTGTCATGAACATTCAACAAATCGTAACAAGAATCAATGTGGAACAAGAGTATGAAGGGGCTTACTACTAGCACAAGGCTAGGGTTGTAATCTTGGTGTAAGGATGATGAAGAATGATGGTGAGAAAAGCTTGAACAAGGCTTCTTGAGAGCACTTCAACTTCACACTTCTATGGAGGATCTTCACAACTTGAACGAGAGCTTTTAGTGGAAGAAGATGGAGATGTGAAGATGATGGTGGTGATTTTCGGTTATGAGAGAGGGGGGGGGGGGTATGAACCGAAATTAAGAGAGAGGGAGGAGGAGATTGGGTGAAATCTTTGTAATGATGGAATTCCTTGGAAACTTGCACTTCTAGATCATAGGGTAATCATACCCAATAACTTTGGCCAATAGAACAAGGATTACAAGAATAAAAATCTTAACAAAATATTCTCAATTAATTAGGGCAGATTTTCGGTTAGGGGGGGGGGGGGGTAAAGTGTAAATTTTTGGTAACTAGTGGGTAATAAGTTAGAAGGTTAAGGGTATTTACAAGTATAGTGGGTGTATGTGATGTTTACATGGTGCATGGGGATTTTTGTGACCATGATTAATTTAAAATAATAAAATAATATTTCTAACAATATTTTCATGTCTCGGGTAATGTCTGGTTGTTCGGTTTCGCATCGTTCCGTTAAAGCGTTTAATTGTCCCGTAAAGCGTCTTTTGTGCATCTTTTTGTAACGAAATTAATTCCAACACTTAGGAAAGTGTCCAGGGCCATTTAGTCAATACTCTGTATAATATGAGTGTGTTAAAAGCTGAATTGTTACTAAAATGCGGAATTCTGTAATTAAATTGCGCTTTAGGCACTTTCCGGCACTCAAACTATCACCTAGTGACATAGTCTTATGGTCCTCACTTCCCTACACTCCACACTGGTGTAGTGTTTTATCCCTGGCCCATACTGGCCTAAAAATAGTATCTGTCTAAGTGCTGGCATTGTCAGCACGTGTCTGAGATATCCGCTCACTGTGCTTTGTGCATCAGGTCCGTCACTAAGAGTCTGTATGAAATAAATGGAGCGACTGTATGTAAAGTGATGCACATGTATGTATGTAACATAAATCAGTAAGTAGTTTAAAGTGTCAGTTGTTATCAAGCACAGTCATTAAGCACGTAATTTAAAATTAATTAATTGTACTGTACCTGAAATTTTGAGGGTTGTCACACACAAGTTGTGAACATTTAAAAAATCACAAGAATGAGATTTTAAATAAAGTAAACACACTTTGGAGGGTAACTAAGATCAGTAAACACCCCACTAAGTTACTACGCGTTTTTATGAAAAACCAAGTTCATGTTATTATTTAAAGTGCATTGTTTTTGCACTTGACTAGTGTAATGTTGTTAGTAACTTGTTGTTGATTGATTGAATTTTTGAAAAGAAAATGATATGCTAGTAAGCATGGACACCTCCATTTACAAAGGAAACTCTGGCGAAATTTTCTAAAATCCCAACACTTAGAAAATAATTTTCTAAAACAAGCATTACAAGTGAATTTTATAACTTGCACTTCGAATATAAACTTTGCAATAATTTTTGTAACAAAACACCAAGTATCGGAGGTTGTCTTTCGTAAATAAAATTTGATAAATATTTAAAATATATATTGTAGACTAAAACTCTTGTGTGAATATTTGTTTATTTTACTGTTATATTATTTTAGGGTAAAATAATATATAACTTAACAAGTGCGTTGACGTTTAATTTGTGTGATATGTGATAAAAGTAATGGGTATTTAAACCATACGTATTGTGCATGAGAAATTGGTTGTTATCTGTATCTTATTAGGACGTGCTTGATTTCCTGATTATTAGAACAACTAATCTAACCGAGCAAACCGAGGTGAGTTCACACTTTTCTACAAAGCATGGTAATTCCCGGTGGGAATGGGAATGGGTTCAGGAATAGGGATTCCTCGTCCTTGGGACGTGTTCAGGAATGAGAGTTCCTCATCCTGTTGGGACGGAATTAGACTTACTGGACTAGAACTCTATCAGCGAAGTCCCTCCCTTTATATCGACTTAATCGCCGAGGCTATGGCGAGAGGGTCATTAGTTAATAGCGCATTTAGGTTTAACAAACCCCACACTGTGCCAGTCGGACGGGCGTGTACTAATGGACTATGGCACGTCGGTGATGATAGACACTGATGCTAGGGCACAATTAATTTTCGTTAGTAGTCGATATGATAAACGAGTCTGGTAGTTTAAATAATGGGGTAGCCCCCACGGCCGGAGTGCCGGGCTGGATAGCCAGGGAAGGTGGACATGGGATGGTTAATGGATAAATGTTTTTGAACTATGGGGTAATCCCCACGGCTGGATAGCTGATTAAGATTAAACTACGTTTTTGGAAACAACTCAAAAATGGACAACCAACCGTGAACTCACTCAACTTTGTTGTTGACTCGTTGTTAGATGCTTTGCAGGTCGCTAGATGCTATGGGGCTTGCACATGGAGGTGGTCGTTGTGGGATGCGAACTGTTATGACCCGTACTTAATAAAGGAACTTTATGATCTTATGAAACTTATGTTTTGGGTCTTTAAACTTATGAACTACAAACTTATGTTTTGGTTTGACGTCTTATGCTTCCGCTATTTAAATTGAACTTGGTTAACTTCCTTTTGGTCACCAATTGTATTGTGGTTGGTTTATTTACTTAAATACGTTGTTCAATATGATTGGTGGCTCGATCCTGGTCATGTCACGCCTCCAAGCGGTGATACTCCGCATGGTGGATTTTGGGGGTGTGACAGATTGGTATCAGAGCCATTGGTTATAGTGAACTTGGTTTTAAAAAGGGAAAAGTTTTTGATAAAACCAGACTATAACCGGTATAGTGCTCAACAATCCATAACGACGCTTTGCTCCACGTGCAAGACTCGACACCATAGGTGGTATGATTTATCTTATATTGTCGGTTAGATAGTTCACACTGTTAACGTGAAAATTGCTACTTGAACTTTGTGTGCTTATTCTTACTGTCGTCCACACTTACGCACTTTCACGACACTATTCTCACTTACGTTGCTTCGTTGTGAAGATCATGAACGGACGCGGAGGACGTATCAACCTAACTCAAGCCCAGTTGATGGCCTTGATCAATGAACGAGTTGCTGAGGCACTCGCAACTGTCCCTGCAGGAGGTATAACCTGCCATATCAACCCATCTTAGGACGTTTAAATCCTACCTTCGCAAACCAACCCTCGTGCTTAACCTTGCCTTTTATTCTCGCACCACAGGTCAACATGCTCAGCCTCCCCGTGTGCACGTTCAAAACCTTCATGGATTGCCGACCTAGTACTTTCAGCGGCACAGAGGGAGTTGTAGGTCTTCTTCACTGGTTCGAGAAGCTCGAGTCTGTTTTCGAGATGTGTGAATGCCCTGAAGATCGTAGGGTGAATTTTGCTACTGGAACGCTGGAAGGTGCTGCGTTAACCTGGTGGAAAGCACAGGTTCACCTGCTTGGGTTGGCGGTTGCTAATGCCACCCCATGGAATGACTTCAAGGAACTGATCAAGGAAGAGTACTGCAGTCGTGACGACATCCACAAACTGGAAGTGGAATTTTTCAATTTGAAGATGACGGGGTCTGAGATCGAGGCATACATGAAGAGGTCAAACGAGCTGGCCATCTTGTGTCCTACAATGGTGGACCCTTCCATTAAACGTATTGAGTTGTACCTCAAGGGTCTTGTACCAGAGATTCAGAGTCACGTAACCTCAGCCAATCTTGGCACCATTCAGCAAATCATCAAGTTGGCTCATCGTCTCACCGATCAGGCAGTTGAGCCGAACAGGCTGCCCAAGCGTATTAGCGGTACTACTTCTAATGCTCCCAATGGTAATAAGCGCAAGTGAGATGGAATTGAGCAAGGGTTCTACTTCAGTTCAGTCCCAACAGCGAAAGACAGATGAGTACACGAGCCCCAGTCAGCAGTTTTCTGGGAATCAAGGTCAGGGTGGATACAAGGGGAATCACCCCAAATGTAATCGCTGTAACTTGCACCACAACGGGCCATGTAGTAAAGGCAACTGTCATCGATGCAACAAACCTGGTCACGTTGCAAGGGATTGCAGGAGTCAGTGTCCGGCAAATCAGAACCGGCAACATCAGCAAGCCCCACCAAATCAACGCCAGCAGCAACAACAAGGTAACAACAAAGGGTGCTTTCAATGTAGTGCTGAGGGCCATTTCAAGAAAGACTGCCCACAGCTAAATCAGAACTAGAACAACCACAATCAGGGGAATGGAAACGACAATGGGGGAAACAACAATGGTAATGGGGCAAGGGGTCTTGCGTTCGTGATTGGTCAGGGTGATACAAGGAACGATCCCAACGTTGTGATGGGTAAGTTTCTTCTGGACGATTTCTTTGTTACTGTTTTATTTGATTCAGGTGCCGATACTAGCTATGTGTCCTTGAAAGTTAGTCAGAAGCTTAAGCGTACTCCAACACTTTTGAACGCCAAGCACATCATAGAGTTAGCAAATGGTATAAGTTTAGAGGCTACACATGTAGTTAAGGGTTGCAAGCTTGTCCTTGCCGATCAGACCTTTTCTATCAACCTCATTCCTATCGTTCTAGGTAGTTTTGACGTTGTCATTGGGATGGATTGGTTATCCCAACACCAAGCGGAGATTATTTGCAAGGAGAAAATCGTCCGTATCCCTCGTTCTGGTAAAGAACCCCTCGTGATTCGTGGCGACAAGGGTGGTGCTGTTGTAGGCATCATCTCTTTCCTTAAGGCCCAAAAGTGTTTGCGAAAGGGCCACACCGCTATAGAAGACATACCTATTGTACACGACTTTCCTGGGGTATTTCGTGAGGAATTACCTAGTCTTCCGCCTCATCGCCAAGTTGAGTTTCAAATCGAGCTAGCCCAGGGAGCAGCACCAGTAGCTCGAGCACCATATCGTCTAGCTCCATTAGAACTTGAAGAACTGTCAACACAACTACAAGAACTCTTAGAAAAGGGTTTCATACGTCCTAGCTCTTCGCCATGGGGAGCTCCAGTGTTATTCGTAAAGAAGACAGACGGTACCTTCAGAATGTGTATTGACTACCGCGAACTCAACAAGGTGACCATGAAGAATCGTTATCCTCTTCCACGCATTGATTATTTGTTCGATCAGTTGCAAGGGTCGAGTTATTACTCTAAGATTGATTTGAGATCGGGATACCATCAGCTGAGAGTCCGAGAGGAGGACGTCTCCAAAACGACATTCAGAACTCGTTACGGCCATTACGAGTTTCTGGTTATGCCTTTCGGATTAACGAATGCACCTGCGGTCTTCATGGATCTCATGAACCGAGTGTGCAAACCTTACCTGGATAAATTTGTCATAGTCTTCATCGACGACATCCTAATCAATTCGAAGAGTCAGGAAGAACACGAGCAACATCTGAGGCTTATTCTGGAACTTCTTCGAAAAGAGCAGTTGTATGCCAAGTTTTCGAAATGTGACTTCTGGCTTCGCGAAGTCCACTTTCTAGGCCACGTAGTAAACAAGGATGGGATTCATGTTGATCCATTCAAGGTTGACTCAATCAAGAACTGGCCTGCACCCCGTACACCAACAGAAATCCACCAATTCATGGGTTTGGCAGGATATTACAGAAGGTTTATCAAAGATTTCTCCAAGTGCGTTGACGTTTAATTTGTGTGATATGTGATAAAAGTAATGGGTAGATAAACCATACGTATTGTGCATGAGAAATCGATTGTTATGTGTACCTTATTAGGACGTGCTTGATTTCCTGATTATTAGAGTAACTAATCTAACCGAGCAAACCGAGGTGAGTTCACACTTTTCTACAAAGCATGGTAATTCCCGGTGGGAATGGGAATGGGTTCAGGAGTAGGGATTCCTCGTCCTTAGGACGTGTTCAGGAATGAGAGTTCCTCGTCCTGTTGGGACGGAATTAGACTTACTGAACTAGAACTCTATCAGCGAAGTCCCTCCCTTTATATCACTTAATCGCCGAGGCTGTGGCGAGCGGGTCATTAGTTAATAGCGCTATTAGGTTTAACAAACCTCACACCATGCCAGTCGGACGGGCGTGTACTAATGGACTATGGCACGTCGGTGATGATAGATACCGACGCTAGGGCACAATTAATTTTCGTTAGTAGTCGATATGATAAACGAGTCTGGTAGTTTAAAAAATGGGGGAGCCCCCACGGCCGGAGTGCCGGGCTGGATAGCCAGGGAAGGTGGACATGGGATGGTTAACGGATAAACGTTTTTGAACTATGGGGTAACCCCCGCAGCTGGATAGCTGATTAAGATTAAACTACGTTTTTGGAAACAACTCTAAAATGGACAACCAACTGTGAACTCACTCAACTTTGTTGTTGACTCGTTGTTACATGCTTTGCAGGTCGCTAGATGCTATGGGGCTTGCACATGGAGGTGGTCATTGTGGGATGCGAACTGTTATGACCCGTACTTAATAAACGAACTTTATAATCTTATGAAACTTATGTTTTGGGTCTTTAAACTTATGAACTACGAACTTATGTTTTGGTTTGACGTCTTATGCTTCCGCTGCTTAAATTGAACTTGGTTAACTTCCTTTTGGTCACCAATTGTATTGTGGTTGATTTATTTACTTAAATACGTTGTTCAATATGATTGGTGGCTCGATCCTGGTCATGTCCCGCCTCTAAGCGGTGATACTCCGCATGGTGGATTTTGGGGGTGTGACAATGAATACCAATCAAAACACTCCTCTTAATTCCGCTGCAAACCCTCTTGAATCCCAACATGAAAATGATGATAACGGCTTCCGCCAAAAATTGTAACCACAACTTCTTCACCTCCATATCTTTTCAAAAATATTGCATGACAATCTCTATCGACATCAAAGAATCACACAGATTGGTTTCCACTTTTTGTTCACACATAACACATTCACGTTCATGTAGAACACCTTTTTTCATTGGTTCCCTCTTCTTAACCAAATCACACAAAATCCTTCTTCAACGAAACACGCAGATTCTTTTTGTGGCTCTCACGGGACCTTTTCACCACTCTCATAAAACTCTTTCAGATCACACAGATCACCACTCTTCCCGGTTCACCCAGAACCCTTTTCTAGTGTCGATTTCGTCTCCTCTCCGATCACACATCTCGGCACTTCTTTGTTCACATAGAACAATCTTGATCAAACAGATCTTCTTCTTTGGTTTATCTTCCCGGCACATTCAGAACCGTGTTCGGTTCACTCAGAACCTTAACTATGGCTCAGTCAGAACCTGCTCCTTCCTCCTTTCTTTGAACTTTTACAACCACTCATGAACTTAACTTTCTTGCTTGCTAACACCACTATTCTCTACTTCTCAGCCCCACGGTCTAATGGATCGCTCCCCCTTCTCCGAAAGTCAACTCTCAAACCTGTTCACGTTTCTCAACTTCACGAATCCCGTGATACGAGCCGATAGCTCTAATATCAATTGTTGGGTTTTAAGCTTAAATCACACACAAGAAAAACTCACCAAAGAAGATTTGTTTTACTGCTTAAAACGTATTTTCATTAATTGCTAAACATCACATATAAATACATACTCATGGTACGTAAATAAACGAAAATACCAACCAACTATATACTCAATCAATTAAACTTAAGCCATGACCTAGCCCACTACTTTACCATTAATTAAACACATAAAACATGCGACTAAATACACTAACCCCTACCCGTTTCAGACCCGTATCCATGAACCGAACCAAAGCCGTCAGGATTATCCAACATGGGATAACCACTCTCATCACACAATGATGCATGTGCTTCAAAATCACATTGCAATATGTGATTCGTTGGGCATGTGTGCTAAGTAGAGTTAGTGAGACTTTATTCTAGCAACTATTATAATAAATACGTGTGAATTCTCGGTTGCTTCATAAATCTTAAGAATTCAACTTTAAAATACTCAAGATTCTTGCTTTCATCTTAGGGAGAAGGGTTGGGGGCTTGCATAACCAAGTTTGAAGCATTTCCATATAATTAAGAATTTTTTGTACATTTTAATAGGCGAGTAATATGCTCTTGTGTGCTTTAACATGGCATTAATCAAATCTTAGATGTTCTTTCAAAAATATGACAACGCTTAATCGTGTTTAACAAATGCTTTCCCTTACAAAAAAAATGATCTTAATTTATATAAAAATGTGTAATAAAAATAAAATGTCCTAATTTGAAGATATGATATATGATCACATATCTTTAATAATTTTGAAAACATTCTAGCAATTACTTAGATTCTTCATAGATTTTAAGATTTCATTTTAGATCTCATCTCGTCTTTAGAGTGACAACGGATAAAGATTACAAAGCCAAGTTTGGCGCTTTCACTTTCGTTTAGATAACCGTATTCATATTTACAAGAAGGAAATACAATCATGATGTGTTTACGTTGCGAAAGAAATGCATGTGTAAAGTCAATATGTTCTTAAAAAGAAACTAATAACACTTCATTTGAAGTTCCTTGTGAAAAATGAGCATCACTGTATTGTACACATGAAGTTTTTAAAGGGTTTGAGTAGTAATTAAGTATATCCATTAAACCTATTCTCATTTTTCATATCACATAGTCATCTACCTCTATGTCACTTTTAAACAACTTCACTAAAACACACATCCATGTATATAAGGGAGCACATTGTTGTGACAACTGCTTCTTCCACACACGATTTTTTCCAACTCACATTGAAATATGTACCTTGTTGAGTAGTATTATAACACGTTCTAGATGGAAACTGAGGTACTTTATTATTGTCACAACGATGAAATTTAGAAGTGCACAAGCAATTTCTTAAATTCTTCATAGATTTTGTGGTACATTTTAATAGGAGAGTAATAAGTTCATGATGTGCTTTGACATTGTGATAATATAATCATTGAGGTTATTGCAAAAATATGACAACAAACGTGTACATTATAACAATTTAATTTGTTATAGAAATGTGTACAAAAAAATAAAATGTCCTAATTTGAAGATATAATTTATGATCACATATCTTTAAGAGTGATAACATGTAAAGATTGCATAGCCACGTTTGGAACTTTTTGCTTTTTTTATAGATTTGGAGGTACATTTTGCATGAAGGTAATATATATGTTTGTGATGTGTTTGAAAGTTTGGATGAATTGAGAGGATTTGAGAGTGATTTGAGGGAATGTAAAAGTGTTAAGCTAGTGTGGAAGACATGTATTTCTAGTGTGGAGGTTAGGGTTAGGCTTTAAAGTGGGTTAGTAGGGTGTTTAAGGCAATTTGGTGGGAGTTAGATGTGAGAAATGAGCCAATAATCATGCTGATCAAAGCTGTATGCGGATTGAGTCAGCAGGCGCGTCGCGGACGGGTGTTGGGCCATTGCCGCGACATGCGGCCGGGGTTCTCCATGCCAACTTTTATTTTTGACAATAAAGGTCCCTATGGTTTGTTTATTTGATATTTTAAGGTATGTTAGGGTATGATTTGTATTAAGAACATATAATTAAGTATTAAATATAGGTAAAAGTATAGTTTAAGTCTTGTAAACATAAAATCAAGTATTTGTATGTTTAAAGTGTATAAAACTCATATTTACCATAGTTTGTTTGTAAGATAAATAAGTTTTCATGAGAATCACGAGTATGTGTAATTATAATACATTTAAGTGTTAAACTAGTATAGAAGTATGGATTGAGTATTGAAATTGTATAACTAAGTACTTGCATATGTCAAACGTATACACTCTGGTATTTATGATAGTTGGAATTTAAAACAAGTATGTTTTTATCCAAAAATAGAAATACAAGGCCAGCTTCTAATTAAAGGAAGTTATAAAAGCGACGCGTTACACCCTAGGTCCTTTAGCACTCACCCGGTTCAAATTTTCAGATAAGTTTAGTCATTGACTTGCATAAGAGGGTAGCTGTGTAATTTTACTTATTTGTTTATAAATTAACAATATATATATATATATACACACACACACAGCAAAACCCATCTCTCTTTCTCTCAGCTATCCCCAACCCTCCCAACAACCTACACCGCCGCTAAATCCCGCCGCCACCACCGTATCCAGCAACCACCACCACCAATTCGAGCCTACCACCAATAGATCCAACCTGCACAAACACACATCTCTAAGTAACCCTAAACCCTAGATCCATCGAATTGAACATGATTGGATCAAAGTTTGTAAGAATCACCATAGGGCTTTTGAGTGTTGATAATGAAGAAGAAGATAATGAGTATTTGAATGTGGTGAGTGTGTGTTAATAATGGGGAAGAAGACAGTGTAAAAAGACTTTAATGCCCTCACATGTTGTGCACATGGCCAAGCTTAACGTTTAAAATAAACTGGGTTAGTGCTAAAGGACCTATGGTGTAATGTGTTTTTCAAATAAAGGATTGAAGGTGTAATTATTGAAGTTAAAAACTATCCATTGCAATCCAATGCAAATATAAAGACGAAAAGAGTAATTTACCCATTATTTTTTTTATCACTTTTGTTTGCACCATTACATAAGTACATCTTTCTAAATTATAAGTTTACACAATTTAGAAAGCAAAATTAACTGGTACGTTTTTTTATCACATTGGTTTAGACCACCGAACTTATACCAACGGAATTCATTTCGTGTCTTCACTGTCACACCCCAACCGATGACGGAAACTTCGGGACGCGGTACTGAGCGAAACCGATTGTCCGGGAGAAATCCATAACAACTAAATTACCGGATAGTTAATATTATGTCCCATACCATAACCCATCAAGTAAACTAATTATTACAGACATAGATATCTCAAAGACAAATAACATGTTCCGACAACTCAGATTCAAAATAAATAAATTGTTTTTGTTTGTTTCTAGACTCCCTCCTAACACGATTCCATCAAATAGCAAGCAAGCATCCTAAGCACCTGTCACATACGTTAAAATAAAGGTCAATACACATAGTGTAAAGGTGAGCATGCAAGTTTAAATAGTATAATAGAGTTTGAAAATCGTTTACGCATAATCAGAACATGTAACAAAGTGAAGACTAGTAGGTTATCGACAGAGAAATATGCACAGACGTGACTGCGAGTTGTAGAATGCGCAACACATATCCCCACTGGGACACAAGAAGTAAAGCCCTTAATGTTGGTACACTTTATATGGACGCGACTCGGTTCGGTTCGACCCGGTTAGGTTCGGCTCAAGTCCGACGTCGCGACATTCCTGCGTCGTGCGCCCCAGAGTTCGGCACGCGAAGCACGGAGAACCGCGAACCATTTCCCGTCGACACAACACCATGACATCACCATGATGATGTCATGTGTATTTAATCATTCCATGCAACTATGAATTACCACGTGAAGTCATCTTTAAATGAATTAATTTTTGGCTAAAGAAACATTATTCAATTGATGAAGAACCAGCTTTACAAGGTTGATGAAGAATCTTATGGATTGCATGTGACGAAGACTTTCTACAACAAAGACTTCTTGTGATGAAGTCTCAACATGACGAAGATTAAAGTTGACGAAGACTACTTTGGATGAAGTCTTCACTCAACAAAGACTCTATTGACGAACCATCATGCATTGACGAAGATTGTACGACGAACCTTCATTGTTTGTCCACTTGATGATCTCGACGAAGACTTTCCAATGAAGACCTATAGGCGACGAAGATTGATAGTTCATCATATTTGAATGTTCGCTAGAAGGTTCGTGGCCCAGATGTAAGGTTCATCGGACTTGTGGATAAGGTTGGTTATAAAAGGTGGCCTGGCAAACAGATAAGGTTAGAGAACACAATGAGAGAGAATACACTGTAAAACACACACACACTTAGGGTTTATAAGGAGATCTTGTAAACATTGCTTTGTAACTGTCGTACGTATTAATACATTTGAGTGTTAAACATTGAATCTTTGTGTTGTGTTTATCTCTCGCTCGGTTTGTATCGTAACGTGGATTCCGCACTCGTTACGGTATTCGAAACAAGATCTCGTAGCTGTCCGGCGATCTGCAAAAATGGACCTACAATTGGTATCAAAGCGTAAGGCTCGATTTCTTGTTGAAAACCGAGTTACCAGTGTGATTTTCGAGTGGTTTTTGAGTGTGTTTTTGTATAAAAACTTTAAAACCCAGTTGTTTTTCATGAAATTCTTGTTTTGAAGCTCGAATCCGATGTTATTTGGCATTGTTTTGCTTAAAACTTGTTAAAAGTGTTGGAGATTATCATAGGTACAAGTTATTGTGAGTTTCGATGTAATAAATTTGTGTTCGAATTTTTTTTTCGGTGCCAGAAAACTCATTGTGTTTATACTCATTGTGTTCATGAGATAGTTCTTAGTGTTCTTTATATATTCAAAGTGGTCTTCAAACTGTTATTGAATATTGTTTGAGTTTGATCTATATGTGAATTTAAAAAATTGTGTTGTTGAGTATAATATATTTGTTTGACTTTTGTGTACGAGATGATAATGGTAGTTGTTGAACAGTGAGTGACAGTGAAGGTGTTGTTTGAATTATTTGACATAAATGATGACTTGTTGACTATAAGGTTCAAAAAGAAAGATTGAGTGTTTGAAAATTGTGGCTTTAGAAACTTGTGTGTCAGACAAACATTTAATTTGTTTTTGAAAAATATCTAGTCTCCCAACTTGCCAACTTGTGTCAAAGATAAGATTCTTTTTGGAATATATCTTAACAACAATTGGTCCTTTTTGTCAACGAAGAATCAAGTTTCGTCACAAAATTCTTCGTCACGCATACTCGTCACATTTAAACAGAAGCTTTCAAAAACATACTTAACAGTTTGCAAAGATGTTTCCAGTATCCAATACAAACCCCTATCTTTTTCCAACACATGTTGCTACGCTAAAGCCTAAATTCGATCCAAGTGCATGGTTTCCTAAACCACAGGATGCTACTCCTCAACCCCGATTAGATCCAAGTACCTATTTCGGTTTACCACAAGCTGCTGCATCTCAAGCTACTGCACCTCAACCCAAATTCGACCCAAGTGCTTGGTTACCTCAACTTCAAGTTGCTACTCCGCAACCCCGATTAGATCCAAGTACCTATTTCGGTCTACCACAAGCTGCTGCACCTCAACCTAAATTCGACCCAAGTGCTTGGTTACCTCAACCTCAAGTTGCTACTCGTCAACCCCGATTAGATCCAAGTACCTATTTCGGTCTACCACAAGCTGCTGCATCTCAAGCTGCTGCACCTCAACCCAAATTCGACCCAAGTGTTTGGTTACCTCAACCTCAAGTTGCTACTCCTCAACCCCAATTTGACCCTATTGCTTGGTTACCTAAACCTCAAGCCCAACCTCAAAAAGGCAACCAAAATCCTTTCAGAAATCAAACACGTAAATCCACATCCAACTCAAATCAAACTGATGAAGGGTGTGATTGGTCAGTACAATGTGGAAGTGGAGATCAAGGAGGAACTGTGTTTTATGCTGAAATTGTCAAGAATGCCAATGATGGTGAATCTTCAGGAAATGATTATAGTTCGGGATATAGTGGAGTACTAATGAAGATGGCTCAAGTGTGAGTGATTACAGTTTGTCGAATTGTGCCAAGGAGATGAAATGTCAAAAATCTGACTTGATCAAGAAAGCTGCTGCTTCATCGAATGACATGGAAAAGTTCTTATCTGAAGATGGATCTTTCTCTTGCCAGAATGACACTACGGATAGTGTCGCAACTTCTACAAGTCAGGTAAAATCTGAAACTCCTAGCATATGTAGTGATTTTGCTGATATGAAACATGAATGTGCTAAATTAAAACATGAATCTGAAACGATTCATAGTCACAATCAAAGTTTAGTTATTGAACTGTCAAAATGTAAAGAGGCAAACATGGCCTTGGCTCGCAATGAAAACGATTTCAAATCAATCATTGAAACTTTAAAGAAAAGTGTTTCCGAAGTGTCTAAAACTATTCTTGGCAAACAAATTGGTATTAATAACTACATTAATATTATTGAGGAAACAAAGAAGGAGCTAGCAATGGCTAAATGTGAGTATGAAGCGATCAAGCTCAAATTGGATAGTTATTCTAACTCCCGATATGTGCTTGATCACATCATTGAAGTTCAACAACTGAAAGGGAATGTGAAAAGCGTTGGTTATATTTCGTGTCCGCCACCGTTGAGACACAATTATACCAGGATGCCCGATGAGGAGGAAATGCCTCGGTTTGAACCAACTATACCTCTTAATTATGAGGAGTTTACAACTGGATTAGGGTTCAAATCTGACAGTTCCTCGGAGGGCTCATCTGAAAGTTCAGAAAAGTCATCTGTTGTTCCAGAACAAAGTCCTCCAACTGTTGAGGATTGTGATAGTTCGGATGATGAGTCGGATGAGGACAAAACTAAGCAGTCAGAGACGGTTACAAAAGAGGAGAATATACCTCTCAAAAATCACATTCTTTGTGATCCTTCCACAAAACTGTTTGTGACTACTACATTCAAATTTGTTGAATTTTCGTCTACGAGTTGTGAAAGCGTAATCTTGCTTTACACATTGACTGGTTTTGATAAAATATATTCAGACAAGGATTTCCCAATCAAAAATTTCAATCCTTGATTGATAATGTTTTCGAGGATTCTACTAGTAAGTTTTTGGGAAAGTCGAGCCCAAGAGTTGTAATAACCCATTGTTCTCCTATCCCAAAAACCGAAGTTAGAAAGAAATATGGAAATCAAAAATTGCAAACACAAAACAATCAACGAAAGCAAAATCACGCTAAACAAGAAAAGGGAAAAGGCAAACAAAGCCAAAACAAGAAGAAGATTTAGACGGTAAACTTCGTTAAATTCCGAGGCACTGATAAAATTGAAACTTTCGAAAACAAATCCAACACGGATTTTGTTAAACAAAGTAAGATTTTGAAAAGAAACAGTCAAAACAATTACACAAAACACACAAATGGTTGTGATGTAGGACCAAGTACCTCAAGATCACGAAGTTCATCATCAAGCTCTTACAGTTATGATACTCCGAGGTTTGTTGAGCAGAGATCATGCTTTGAATGCTGTGAGTATGGACACATTGTCAAGAACTGTCCATATCTCACCAAAAGAAAGGCAAAAGTTGATGCCCCACGTGGTAACCATTACCAAAAAAATTTCTTTCACTAAAACAAGACCCTCATCTTGTTAAACAACGAGAAGTGAAAGATAAAAAGAAAAAAACAAAAAAAGTTGGAAAGGTTTTAAAACTAGAGGTTTTTCAAACAAAATCTGTTAAATCGGATGTTAAGCATGAAAAACAAAAACAGATTTGGAAACCAAAAGCGGTAACTGTTTCAGTGGGAGCTCAATCTATTCCAAATCATCACGAAGTTGAGATAACTTTCGTTGATGAACATGGACGACCCAAGTCAATGAAGGCTTGGGTCCCCCTCTCCAGCTAATCTCTGAGTGAGTGTGTAGGATGTTCCGGGAGGAACTATTGATAGTCTTAGGATTGTTGATAGTGGGGCGTCCATGCACAAGATCGGCGACATAAGGCTCCAAAACATTATTACATCTAGGAGTTATTGCCTTTGATGGAGAGAGGAAACAGAAAAGAAGACAAAAATGTCTGATGAAAGAGATTGAAAGCTTCGACAAAATGAAAATCATACCAAAGTTTGATTGTTAAAGGCTTTAATCGGGTCCCCGGGATAGATTCAAGTAAATTGTACGCACCTGCAGCACGTATGAATTTTAAAGTCTACTAGATGAACGTGCAGTGTACATTTAAAAACAAAAATTTCTTCGCAGGTGTGATTTAAGAAAATGTGTTTGTTGAACAAACCAACCGGGTGTGCGGATGCCTTGGCATGGATTGAAGAACCGCACACTACTACTCAAAGAGAAAGACGAAGACCTTTGTTGGTGCAATGTGGAAGACCAGCCAGACCTGGAGGTTTCTGATCTTGTTGCTGTGAAGAGATTTCTTGATTAATTGAAGTAGCTACAAAATCGACCTTGACACGTTGAACTTGAATATCACCTCACACGTGATTGTTTCACTATGACAATCATCAATGTTGTCATGGTCCACACCGATTACCAATGTGCCAACTCATTTTTCAAAAAATTGATAAATCATTTCTGATTAACTTAATTTTGGTAAACGACATTGAGGTAAAACATGAGTTAACCAACATCGGGAAATCATTTTTGTGAATATTTTTCTTTAGAAAATCCAAAAAGATGTCTTTCAAAGTTTAAATTTACTTTTTGAATTTTAGGGGGAGCAAATCGAAATCCGAAAAATTCAAAAACGATGCAAAACGCCAAAAAGGACAAAAACAATAGAAAACAAAAATGAGTTTCCTTGCGAGAAAAAGAGAAAATGATAGTACATCAGTGGTCTGTCTGTCGAAACCTCTTTGAACCTAAAATGAAAAACGATAAGCAACTCTATATAAGATGTATCGCTAGGCTCACAATCATTTTAAGGTGTGCAGGGTGATATAAACTTAAATCGACTAAAGACTAGGTGGGAACCACACATTGGCATATGGTCTTAGTACCGAAAGTTCGTTTGAGAGATTGCCGAGTTTTTGAGATATGTGGTCTTTATGCTGTTTATCATGGTTGTCTCTTTTACCGAGAAATTAACGGAGACGAAGTCTAGATCTTCCATGATATCATACATACGTGTACATATTGCATACGACCTCAATAAGTGATCAACAATCACATGTCCAAACAAAATAAGTGATAATATATCACAGATTCTTTGTGGAAGTCAAGTTCGTCTCTTTGTTGTACATTAGTACTGACCTGTGCATGGACTTGCTCCTATGCCCACATGCATCTGAAAATCAAGTTCCTCATCAGTAAGTGATTCTATCACATAGGGCTTGTTTTCTATAAAAAAATAAGTGAGTTTCTCACATCTTTTTATACGGTCAAACAGATGATACATGGTATACTCACTGGTAAGATGAACTCTCGGGCATACCTTGATACGGGAATGTGTCGTGAGTAGATGAACACCGGTCGGTAAGTATAAATCATACCTTAATGTATCCCCTCGCCATGATTACATCTGATAAGTTGAGCTTATGTGGATAACAATACGGATAATCGATATAGGATGTTTATCTAATTGTTAACAAAATGAACAACAAGAGTGTTTTGGCGTGACCATACATTACATACACTGATATAATTCTCTTACCCTCGAAACTCGCAAAAAGATTGTTTGTAAATATTTATTTACATTTCTTCGTTTCTGCATCGCTGTATATATTTATTTATCGCTTTCCGTCTTTACATTTGAAGAATAAAAAAATTCAAAAAGACTTTAGGTGTATTTTAATATAAACTTCATAAAATCCAAAAAGATTTTTGTGAAAGCACTGGATCGATGACGAACATCATACATTGCACTTGATTCAAGACACGAAGAACAATCATAAACACCAAAGATAGAAAGATGTAGAAGATGAAACCTTTATTATTGAATCATTCATCACAGATTACACAAACCAAAGGAGTATACATCATCTACAAGCTGGTTTAGATCACAAAGATCTAAACCTAGCTTTCTCTCACTAACACATAGTCTCACTCTTTCTCTAGAATGTGCACACCGATGGAGGATAGATGGGATCTTGTGAGAGGTGCACCAAGCTTTCTCCAGGGATGCGCTAATCTACCCTATACAACACATATATATATAGACTAGGGACTAAACCCGGACAAAACATATTGTCCGGGATACAAAACAAATAATTCAGACAACAATAATAAACAATATATTCTTACTTTAACATCATAAACTCGGAACTGATAAAACTTCTGAATCCTTGACTTGGCTTTGACTTTGTTGACCATTGACCAAAACTGATAAAGCACAGTTACCCGTGTTGATGTAGTATTTTGTGTCTGTCACTAGTCTTGTAATTACGATGTATTGTATACGGTCTTTTATAGTTTATCGAGTCTGTATTTACCGTCGACCAAGTCGGATATCCTCATATCCGCTTGTGTCAGATTTGTTTGTCTCCTTTTGTTATGTAATGATATATGAACGGTGCATGTTTCATATAGGGGTATTTCTGTCTTTCTGTTTGTATTTGTTTGTGGTTTGCTGCAACTGTCTGTTTGCAGCAAACACTTCACAAAATGCAGCCTTCGACGAAACACTTTGTGTTTCGTCGAACACATATCGACGAAACACTTTGTGTTTCGTCGAACACATATCGACGAAACAGAATTATATGTATTCAATCTTGTTTTGTCAAGGTCTACGATGAAACCGACTTGTTTCGTCGGCCATTGGGCTTCTTCTGGCCCAATGTCTGGCCCAATGTTTGTTTCTGTTTCGTCGAGGACCTTGTGTGTTTCGTCGATCTCTGGCCCAAGGTTGCTATAAATACACAGTCTGTTTCATTTGGAAGTCAGAGATGAGAGAATACCCTTACAGTTACTCTATCAAATTATGTGTGTATCAGTTTGATCTTGTTCTCATCCGTTTAATCAATAGAGTGTGTTTCATTGGTTAAACCGTGCTCTTCTATAACTGTGTTTGATTTGGCATAGTTACGGGGATTCCGAACCCGTAACATTGTTTGTTATAAACAAGGATTAGGTTGTTGTTATCGATCCTCCGATTTCGGGACCTACAAGTGGTATCAGAGCCATGGTGCCTGATTTAGTAAATCTAACAGTTTGCTAACTCACATGTGCTCTAGATCTGTGATTTTCGTGATTTTTGTTCAAGATCTAAAAATGGTGAAATGAAGAAAAACCCAGATTCGAGACCGAATATACGGATCTAAGCTGATTCGGACCGTACAAAGTGTTGGGTTTTATGTTTCACACCGAAATCAACAAGTTTCCATCGTCAAATATCATGTTTTTAAGGATTTTCGTCAGATCTGCAAAGTGAACAGAGGCTGTGTTCTTGAAGAAGTGGTGGCGCCTGTTAAGAAATTTTAGGGTTTCCGACGAGACCCCACTTCCCATGACGAAACGAAACCCTTTGGCGAAACCCTCTGTCGAGTTGTTTCGTCAGACATTGAGTTTCGTCGTCGGCAAGATCTCAACTTCTGTTTCGTCGATCAACACACATCAACCATTCAGCTTCGTCGGCAAAATCTCAACATTAGTTTCGTCGACATCACACCAATGAGTTTCGTGGGCTCCCCAAGTCTTTCAGCTAGTGTATGCAGCGAAAGAGAAGAGACAAAGTAAAGGTGATGTCAGCTGGTAATTGAGGGTACCAACTGATGTTTAAATCGAATTGAAGGTTTTAATTTTTGGTGTTGTGTATCGAAAGAGAAGATACCAGGTTTATCAGCAGCAGCTCAAGCTCTTTGAAACGAAGAGAGATAGAATGAAATTGATGTGGGGCGGCTGCTATGAGGTGTGTGTATTGAAGAGTTTTTGATTGTTGGAGGCTGTTCATCGAAGAGAGGGAAAGGGCTTTGGAGTTTTGGATGTCGGGATACTGATGTTGTATCGCAGAAGAAAGAGTGCAGGGTTCCATTAATGGCTGACATATGTTTGCAACTAGGGATTGTGAGTTCATGTCTTGAATGGGCAAAGTTCTCAAAGAAAATAATTGGGCCATTATCAATTTTTATTTTGGGCTGTGTTCATGATATATTTCATTCTAACAACATGAAATTAAAAGAAGGGGCCTAAGTTTAGTAACGATAATGTCAGCATCATCAGCCATCAGTTGGATTTTTATTTTAAGTGGGTCAAGATTCACATGTGGGATATTATTTTGGATTACCTACCATTTGACCACATGAATCATTGTATTTTAGAGGATTCGAGCTTCTGATGGGTTTGTGTGGAATATTTTTTTTTCTTTTGGGCCAGTAAAAAATGATGGAATATGTGTGTCTTATAATAATAATAATAATAATAATAATAATAATAATAATAATAATAATAATAATAATAATAATAGTAATAATAATAATAATAATAATAATAATAATAATAATAATAATAATAATAATAATAATAATATCTAGACCCACATGAAGGAAAAATGATAATGGTGGTTGACTCGTTGATGGAAGCTGGGTTATTTGCGGAGTGGGATCGGGTGTTCGTGAAGTTTAGTTGAATCGCGCTTCTAAATGTCAACGTCAAATTCGTATAGGTTCGAGAGCGCACGGTATGATGAAGCTTGATGAAAACAAATGATTTATTTTGAATCTGGGGTAGTCTCGGCTGATGCAAACGTCAAATTTGGTGACTTGACTACTATGAGCCAAAAACAAAATCGGTATGTTCACTTTCGCACGTCAATATTTATGATTGTTATGGGTAATTCGTAAATGTTCGAAAGCATTTTGTTTATTGTCTTATTCTTGCATTTGAAAACGAATGTATGAACCTGGAATGTCAATACCGGTCCTAACGAGTTCACAGGAGGGATACAAGTCAGATCCTACGGGGTACTGGGCGAAATTTCTTTATCATCTAGAATATGCAACGAAGAAATCTTTTTGTTTATTGTCATATTCTCGCATTTGGTAACGAAAGAATGAACCTAGAATGTCAATACCGGTCCTAACGAGTTCACAAAGTCTTTGGAGGGGTACAAGTCAGATCCTACGGGGTACTAGGAGACGTTCTTATTCAACTAGAATATGCAAAGAAGAACGTCGTTTTCATGATTTTTCGAACAACCGAGAACATTCAATGAAGATTGACGAGAGTTCCGCTCAGTGGAGGGAATTGGTGAACATTTGGAGATAAATTCACCAAGTGGAGAGAATCTGTTAAGGTTTAGAGATCTTACCAAAGAAATGGGGGGATAAAAATTTTCATATGTGGAATTTCTTCGGTAAATTTCTAAACACAATCACAGGTGGTAGAGTTTGTGATTCTCTGGTGATACAAACGGTTCGGCGTGGAATGTTTTGCATAGACACATATTTGAGGGTTTTATTTCCGCATAGACGGTTTACAGAAGACAATTCACCAGAAATCTCTACCAATATAGTATGCTTGAATGAAATAAAGTTCTTATGACAGATCAAGACTTGATGAAGTTCTTAAAGATTGGAACCCTTATCAAATGCCTGTTGGAGTATTGGAAGATCAGCGGAAGATCGGTCAATTGAGGGAATTGCACAACACCCAACACGGATACGCGTACTTTAAAGGGGAAATATTATACAAGGAGCGTCAAGATACTACTTACCTAGATCATCGGTCAAGGGGGAATTTGTTAAGACAGTGAAGACAAACACTTGACTGAAGATCGATTGCAGTTGCATTTTAAGCATTCGACAGCAACGGACAAGGGGGAATTTGTTGATGCAGATTTTGTGTCCGATGCTTGTCGAATAGATTAGATTTATTTTATGCTGAATTTGTAATAGTTAGTGAAACAGTCAAACGAATGTGTATTGACCCGCTCGTTTGAAGTGGTCAAACGAGAGGGTTATGTGTTTGACCGTGTGTGTTTTCTAGACAAGTGGGTGTGGGTATAAATACCACCCAGTTGTTCATTTGCAAACTAGAGAGAGTCAGAGAGAAGGGGAGCTCATTTGAGAGTTCCCTATGAGCTTCATTGTGTGGGGGAGAGATCACCACTTGGTCTCTCCCCGGATGTATACTCCTTTGGTGTTAGTTCGGTTATCATATAATCGGGCTGATTTGTAATGTTATACTACCGATTAATTTAAAGAAGTGTGTTTATCCATCTCTAATCTCTCCCATCTTGAACCGATCTCACACTAATCACGGTTTCGGTCACGAAACACGGTCCTACAAAGAGGCCACAGAAAAGGAGTCTATATCTTGGCACAGAAGAATGGGGCACATTCACTTGAGGAAGATGAACCATTTGGTGAAAAACAATCTGGTGAATGGTGTGCTTGTGAGAAGTTTTCATCTACAAGATATCTATGTTTCGTGCCAGAAAGGGAAGCAAACAAAGAATTCTCACCCTTTGAAGAAAATCAACACTGTTAGCATGCCTCTCGAACGTCTTCATATGGACCTTTTTGGACCTATGAAACACAAGACAACATTTGGGGATGCTTATTGTCTGGTGGTTACTGATGATTATTCTAGATTTTCTTGGGTATCTTTTATGGCACACAAGAGTGATACTCCTGGCATCCTCAAGGATCTTCTTACAATGTTAGAAAATCTCTACTCGTTGAAAGTTAAGAGGATCCGAAGCGACAATGGAACGGAGTTCAAGAATCAAATGATGGATGAGTTCTGTACTTCTAAGGGTATTCTTCATGAATACAGTTCTCGCTACACTCCACAACAAAATGGTGTCGCAGAGAGGAAGAATCGGACGATAATTGAAACTGCAAGAACAATGTTGGTAGAGTCAGAACTTCCTGTTCAATTCTGGGGGGAGGATGTGTCGACTGCTTGCTACACATTAAACCGAGTTCTTACAGTTAAGAGGCATGGCAAAACTTGTTTCGAACTTCTACAGAAAAGGAAACCGGATCTTTCTTACTTAGAACCTTTTGGCGCTCCATGTACTATGATTGAGCAAGATGGAAAGTTTGGCGCTAAAGCTATCCATAGTTTCTTCCTTGGATATGCAACTACAAATTTTCGCGTCTGGAGTCTGGCAACCAAAAAGATTGAACTATGGAGTGAAGTAAAGGTTCAAAGGTACACAAGTCCTATTAGAGCTCCGGGTGATCCTTGGATGTTTGATTACAATGGGCTATTTGACTCCTTTAATCTGCCAACCTTTGATGAAGAATCTGCAGCTGCTAGAATGTTATTCGAAAGTGACAACGCTGCTGACTCGCCATTGGTTAGACCTGTTATTGTTGACCCCCAAGGTTCTTCTTCGGTTAACAATACGGTACAAAATGAGGTATTTGAGGATGCTGCTGATTACAATGAGTCTTCGGAAGATGATGAATATCATGATGCAGCAGAAGGATCTTCAGCTCCAGTTGCTCCTGTAGGATCGTTTTTCGACCTGACGAGTCGTTCAGAAGAGTGCTTAGACTAATTCAGAGGCGGAATTCATTGAATTAGTCTTCGTAAAGCTTGATTTCACTACTTAACGTCTCCTGTATTGATTAACTGTCAAATTACAAGCTCTTGGAGACAACCGGGCAGAGCTTCGCCGTTACACCTTGAAAAACACACACCTGGATCGCTCATATGATCTCCTATATATAGGCATTTGGGATCGCTTATATGACATGGTCCAATAAGCGACCCAAACACATGCCACTCGAGCGGTCCACATAATGTCAAATAAGCGGCCCATTAACCTGTTGTTCGAGCGGTCCATCCATATGACCGCTCGAGCGATCCTAAACCTAATTGGACTCATGAGCGATCCAACAAGCCTAATATCTATACAATCTTGTATTCTGTACACAATACGATCTGCCCTACCCTAAGACTCGAACGAAGATGTAGTCGACAGACAACTGCACCAACAGACTCCCCCTTGAATGTTGACGGAATCTTTAGTGAGAGTCTTCAATCATTCACAGCTCTTCAATCTTGTTCGGTCTTCTTCAGGAACTCTGCCTGGAATCAAATCTTCTTTAAAAATTCCTTCCTGAAACCATATGCCTGGATCTTTCTCTGGTTTTAACTTTCGTCAGACTCCCCCTATCATCATGCTGGGATATCTGTCTGGAAATCGTTATCACCATTGAAATCAACTCCCGGCTTTCTCTGTTTAAGCTCTTCTCTGGTTCTGATGTGTCTCCTGGCTATCTGTAGCAACAGGATCAGAAACCTGCAAGACTCAGACACACTATCACAATACAAAAAAACAATTATGATTCAACTTAATGAATCAACTAATCATTTGATACTTTTTACAATTAAACACTGATTACAAATTTGAAACATTCCAATTTCTGATTCAACCTAATGAATCATTTTAAACATTTCAAAAGACTTAACCAACCTGTCTATTCGTCAAGTTTAGCCTTTAAGATTTTGAAAATCAGCTCTTCAACATCAGTTGTCAAAAATCTTTTTGGATTTTTCAAAATATGAAACGTAAATGTTCAGACAAGAATTTAAACTCAAAACAAACATATTTTTGTGAGTTTGTGCAAGAGGATCATATCAGTTATGAAACACAACATAAGCACCATTAAGCTTCTAATCGTTTTAAGTTCTAAACTTCCCGACACTTTGTGATCTTGGGAGATGCTGCCCATGCATTCGTTCGGATCCATTGATTCACGTAGATTGACAATATAATTGTCCTCTTAAATTTTCATACAATTTTCAATCTATTCAGGATACTATTTAGGTGTTTTATGAACTTAGTTCAATTCATGTATCCCACCTCTCGAATATACTCCCGTATCCAGAATCCCAATATTCAGTCTTACAGGTATGAATACTACAATGATGTCTGTACATAAATTAGGGGAAATATGCGAAAACTGAGAGCGTTCAGCAGAGAGATATCAGCTTCGACTTAGCAGTGTGTCCCCTTTAGAGGATCTTTTCAGCTACAACAGATGATTATCAATTTTATTGTCTAATCAACTGAGGGCTTTATGCTATATTTCAAGCATTTTGCGGAAAGTATTAGCCAAGGACTAGGGCAGAACTACCGTTCAGTAGAAGTCACGGAATAATACCCCAGACATCATAGAGTATAAACACCTAGTATATCAGAATACGAGACCTTTCAAACGAGATTTCAGGGGTTACCTATATATCCAAGTAGTGTTCCCCACGAATTTGACAAGTTTGAAATTTTAGGTTTATATCCCGAATAAATCTACTAAATGTACAAAAACCTATCGTCACATCATCAGTGAGACCATTTATTACATTTGACATTACATTTCTTTAGCGTGCTGTGATAGTCCACTGATTTACTATCATTTCCTCTTTTACGCAACAAAACTCATTTTTCAATTTTATCATGTTTTTGGCTTTTTCAAATTTTCTAATTTTTTTAAAATTTTTCTCCCCCTAAAATCAAAATATGTTTCAATTTTGATTTTCTGGGAAAATTTGAAACAAACTGTACAAACTTGACAACTTGATGAGAATCACTTCAATTCTCCATCCACTTGGCTTAAACAATCAGAACTCCCCCTCACAACAAACTATTTTCCCATAATGATTTCAAAACACTTAAGTTTGTTTTAATCAGAATGGTTTTTCCGGAAAATAAGTTTCGTTGTTTTTACCTTTTGTATAAAATGGGGCAAAATCATCATATTGTTTACCAATTTCATGAATGATAGATAACTCAAGTTCAATTAATTTAATGACCTTGGTTTAACCACTTGTAAGATCTACACCAATCACTACCAAACAACCACTTGTAGGTTTAGCAATTAAGCTTCTTCAAACCTGTTTTTCAACCAATTACCATCTGTTGGTTGAATTTTCAAAGTGCCGATTCCTACTCCTCGCTTACAAACCTGGGAGTTCCGGCAAGTCCTGCAACTTCTCAAACACAGATTTAGAAAAATGCCGATTCATGATCCACAATACCATCTTGGGATCTCCGGCAAGTCAGGTTTTTCATTTAAACAGATTCACCCAAGCCTGACGGTCCTTGGGTGATTTCGAATTCTTGTTCAACAATGGTGGAAAATTTGCATCATCCATTGTTAAACTTGAATTCTCCTTTTTTACCTCAACCAATGGCTCCTCTGGCTTTGACGAACCAGAATCATTGCCTGCAGGTGGCTTGTCTGACTTTGACCTGTCAGATTCATCGCCGACCTTATCCTTCTTCTTCTCCTCTTCTGTCCTCAGATTTGTATCTGATGAATCTATCTTGCTTGACTTTGCAATTGATGGAGTTGATTCACCAGAACTTTTATTCTTTCCAACGGATGAACCCGAGGACAAAATCTTCTCGAGATATTCTCTCGCTTTCTTCCTCTTCTTCCTCAGTCGGTCTTTCTGCCCCTGTGAAAGTTTAACTTTCTTTTCCTGAATTGACTGTTCTTGAACTTTAGGTTTCAGAACCTTCTGTTCCTGGGGCTTGACTTTGACTGGAATCTTTGCCGATTTTTGAGAATTAGCCCTCAATCTTTCATTCGATCTCCTTGGGCAATCTCTGGCAATGTGACCTTTGATGTTGCAGTTAAAGCACCTCCTGGTCTCATAACTCCAATACTGGCAGTTAACAGCAATGTGTCTGTGATATCCGCAGCTGTAACACACTCTGTTATCGTACCAATCACCATTTTGAGTCCAAATGCTCAGATCAAAGCATTGTTTGGCTTGGTGATATTCTTTCCTCAAATCTGCTGGAATTAGCTTTTGAGCACTGTGGTCCGACCTGCACCACTTATTACCAACAATTTTTGAATTTTCATTTTTTACTTTTTGTAATTTTTTCTTTTGATTGGATGATCGATCTGATGAACTTTTACTATCTTTTTGTTTCTGCTCCACTTTCTTCTTCAAAGGTTTCTGTTTAGAACATTCACCTTTTTCAGTCGATTGTAGAACAGATTTCTGAGATTTTTCTTTTAAATTTAAAAACAATTTTTGGTTTTCAATTTTAACATGTTCATCATCAGATTTTTCATCACAATCTTCAACTTTGACATAGTCAAAGTTTGTGACATTGTCACTCATTGGAACAGAATTGATTGGTTTTGGACAGGGAAAATTCAAACTGTCTGATTTAGTCACAAAACCTATCAATTTCTTCTCAAGTTCATCAATTTTGTTCCTCGAATTCTCAGCTTCACTTTCAAGCTGAGATATTCTCCCAAAATGAGACTTGATTGTTTTTTCATTATCATTCTTCAAATTTTCAAGAACAGATTTTTCATTCATCAAAACTTTTATCTGTTCCTGAAATTTTGATTCATTCGCTTTCAGGTTTTTGTTTTCCAGCTTAATCCAGAAATCCTCATCTTCTGAAGATTTCTTTTTGCTTTCAAACTCTTTTTCCAGCTCTTTGATTTTATTTCGAGCACTTTCACCTTCTTTTTCAAGTTTAATAATTTTCTGAAGATGTAAATTGATCAATTTTTGCTTCTCAATGTTGTTTTGGCTAAAAACATTTCTCCCATCTTCAAGAATTTTCAGTTGATTTTGAAATTCTTTTTCACTTTTTGTTTTTTTAATTTCAAAATCCTTAATTTTCTCTTCAAAAACCTTTTCTTTCTCCTTCAACTTTTTGTTTTCAAATGTCAAACTGTTCAAATTACTTAACAGTTTGTCATTTTCAGCTTTCAACTTCTCACAATTTTCCTTCAAAATAAGAATCTGATTATCATCAGTCTGCTTCTCATCTTTCAACTTCTTGATCTCCAATGCCAAACTTTCCGCATCTTTGACAAGTTTGTCATTATCAGTCTTGAAGCTGTCACATTTTGAGCATGCTGATGCAGAACTTGAAGATCCATACTCTACAGATTCCTCATCTTTTGGAGTATCCTTCGTTTCCATCCTGTCTGTTCCTGCACAAAAGAGTTTAATAAAATCAAAAGGATTCATATTATCATCAATATAACATTTCCTTTTGATATCATATTTCAGAGTACTCTTTGTTCAAGAAAACCACAAATTCTTCTATCAACATCAATGAGTAGATCCAACTCCAATTTATCCAAATTATTTTCCATCTTAGCCAAAAAAATCCCTCCTTTTCTTTTCTTCTTTATAAAACTCTGATCTAACTTCATTAAAGAACTGATATGGAAGGAGCCCTGGAAAGAAATCTCTCTGTTTTAGTTCAACCATAAACTCATCCCATTTAGCAGGTAATGCAGTTGTCAATTTTGATAGATATTCATCATTTGACATCTTAATACTCATTCTTCTCATATTGTCCGTTAAAACTTTAAATCGTGCTTCCATCTGATTCAAAGTTTCATCCTTTTGACATATGAAAAGTTCAAAAGTTTTAACCCAAGTATCCGTACTCACATTTCTATAATCGGTATCCATATTTCTCATATACCAATTATTAAAATCCTCTAGCATATTGTTTTCTTGTTCATCAAATACCATCGTCATTTTTCACAAATTCACTAACAATTTCCCAACTTTGACAAATTGTTCAAATAAGCGGACTGCTCTATAAGCGATTCAATCAATCTGATCAATAAGTGGATCAGTCAGACAAACCGTTCGAGCGAACTGTCTAATAAGCGGTCCAACAAGGTTGTCTAATAAGCGGACCAAGCAATGTCCGAAAGAGCGGTTCAAATGCTGTTCGTACGAGCGATCCACACAATTTCAATTCGAGCGATCTAGATAAATTGTACTAATGAGCGGTCCAGAATTTGTCAAATGAGCGGTTCAAACACAAATTTTGAAGCGGTTCACAATGACGTCACTCCGAGCGAGCCACACATTGAACATGTTTTGATCAGTTTTTAAGCTGAATTTCGTCCTAAAACTTCCAAGGGTTTGTCTGAGTATGATTATACACAGTCTGTGAGAACTTAAGCGAATTCCGACCATGAAATCTCTCCGAAATGAAGAAAAGAAGGTGTAGAAGTCAGAATTTTGAGCGAAAACCGAGCTAAACGGTAAGAACTCTTCCTCCTGAGCTCTGATACCACTTGTAGGATCGTTTTTCGACCTGACGAGTCATTCAGAAGAGTGCTTAGACTAATTCAAAGGCGGAGTTCATTGAATTAGTCTTCGTAAAGCTTGATTTCACTACTTAACGTCTCCTGTATTGATTAACTGTCAAATTACAAGCTCTTGGAGACAACCGGGCAGAGCTTCGCCGTTACACCTTGAAAAACACACACCTGGATCGCTCATATGATCTCCTATATATAGGCATTTGGGATCGCTTATATGACATGGTCCAATAAGCGACCCAAACACATGCCACTCGAGCGGTCCACATAATGTCAAATAAGCGGCCCATTAACCTGTTGTTCGAGCGGTCCATCCATATGACCGCTCGAGCGATCCTAAACCTAATTGGACTCATGAGCGATCCAACAAGCCTAATATCTATACAATCTTGTATTCTATACACAATACGATCTGCCCTACCCTAAGACTCGAACGAAGATGTAGTCGACAGACAACTGCACCAACAGCTCCTATTCAAGGTGCTTCATTGGAAACATCTCATGTGCAGAATGTAGATACTGCTGAAGGGAATGCATCCACTTCTACAAATATTCCCGGTGTGGAGTTGGTTGTTGATCTTAATCTTAACAATTTGGGTATCAATGCTCGTGTTTCTTAAAATCCTGAAATGAGGATTCATGATATCCATCCGCAGCAGAACATTATAGGAGATGCCCAACGTGGTGTGCAGACGCGTAATCAGCTGAGAAATAACCAGAATGCTGGTTTATATTCAGCCATTAGAGAATCTGATCTTCAAAATGATTGGTCCTTCGCGTGTTATGTTTCACAAGAAGAACCGAAATCGTGGAAGGAAGCTTTAAAGGATAATGCTTGGGTTGAAGCCATGCAGGACGAACTGCAGCAATTTCAAAAGCTTGGTGTTTGGAAGCTTGTTGAAAGACCGGAAAATTATAAGCAAATTGGCACTCGCTGGGTTTTTAAACGCAAGAAGGACGATCGTGGAGTAGTTATTCGTAACAAAGCGAGATTGGTTGTTCAGGGTTTTCGCCAGATTGAAGGGATTGACTACAATGAAGTTTATGTACCAGTTGCACGTCTGGAAGCTATTCGGATCTTTCTAGCTTATGCTTCTTTCAAAGGATTCAAAGTCTACCAGATGGACGCCAAAAGTGCTTTTCTTCACGGGATAGTTCAAGAAGAGGTGTACATCGAACAACCTCCAGGTTTTGAAGATCCTGTCCATCCCGATCGGGTTTGGTTGCTCAACAAAGCTCTTTTTTTACATCAGGCACCTAGAGCTTGGTACGCAACCCTATCCAACTATCTTCTGGAGAATGGATTTCAACGAGGTCTTATTGATTGCACTCTCTTTATCAAGGAACAAAATGGAGACCTTCTGCTGGTGCAGGTATACATTGATGATATAATAGTTGGTTCTACTAATGATTCTTTGTGCAGACAATTCGAACGTATTATGCAAGAAAAGTTCGAGATGAGCGCTATGGGGGAGATGAATTTCTTTTTGGGCCTACAAGTTCAACAAACCGAGTCTAGGATATTCATCCATCAGACTAAATATGTTGGTGACATCTTGAGCCGGTTCCAGATGTCAGATGTAACGCCCATTGGTACCCCACTTCCCGCAGAATCACGGGATTACTCCGGATTTGAAGGGTGAAAGCGTCAACTCATCATATTATCGCGCCACGATCGGATCTCTCATGTATCTCACTGCTTCGAGGCCTGACATCATGTATCGAACGTGCCTGCTTGCAAGATATCAAGCCAACCCGAAGGCCTCTCATTTGTCAGCTGCAAAAAGGATTTTTCGCTATTTGAAGGGATGCCCAGACACCGGTCTTTGGTACCCTAGGGATGATAGCTTTGACTTGACTGCATACAGTGATTCTGATTTCGGTGGTTGCAAAATTGATGGCAAATCAACAATAGCTGGATGTCAATTCTTAGGAAATCGCCTGGTTACGTGGCAGTGCAAGAAGCAAACGTGTGTTGCTACATCAACTTGTGAAGCAGAGTACATTGCTGCCTCCAGTTGTTGCTCCCAAGTCTTGTGGATACAACAACAAATGCGCGACTACGGTTTTGAATTCCTATCTACTCCGATTTTTGTTGATAATAATGCTGCCTTACAGATCACTAGAAATCCTGTGCAGCATTCCAAGACCAAACACATCGAAATTAAATATCACTTCATACGTGATTGTTTTGACAAAAGATTAATGGATGTCGTTTATATCCCTACCGATCACCAACGTGCCGACCTGTTTACAAAAGCTTTTGATAAATCACGTTTTGATTATCTACTTTTGGTCAATGGCATTAAGGTGATACCCGAGTAAACTTCTTTGGCTAATCGTTTTTGTAAATATTTTCTTTCAAAACTCTAAAAATCCAAAAAGATTTTCTGTTCGTAACCTTTTAGCATTTTAGTGGGAGACAATTTCAAGAAAATACAAAAATATTTGAAAATTTTCAAAAATCTAAAAAGATGTCTTTTCTTTCTGTCTTTTCGTTTAAAAAAATAAATTCAAAAATTAAAAAAAAATCTGAAAAACTCAAAAAAAAATTATTATTAAAAAAATGAGAAAACAAAAAAAAAGAGAGTTTCTCGGAAAAAGGAAGGTGATGATATTCACTGGTGTGGTCGGTCAAAGTGCTTAAAAATGTTAAACGAATGATAAGTATCTTTACTAACGATGTATCGGTAGGCTCACAATCAAACTAAAATGTGCAGGATGATACAAACCTAACAGACTTCAAGTCAGGTGGGAACCATTCATTGGCATATGGTCTTGGTAGCGAAATTTCGTTTGATAGATTGCCGAGGTTCTGAGATATTCGGTCTTTATGCTGCTTATCATCTGGGTATCATGGTTGTATCTTTAACCGAAAAATAACGGGGACGCAAGTCTAGATCTTTCATGATACCATACATACCGTACATATTGTATACGACCTCAATAAGTGATCAACAATCACATGTCCAAACTAATAAGTGATAAAATTTCACATTTATCCGGGAGGCAAGTTCGTCTCTCTGCTGTACGAAAGTACTGACCTGTTCACGGACTTGCTCCTGTGCCCTCATGCATCGAAAAGCAAGTTCCTCATCAATAAGTGATTCTATCACATAGGGCTTGTTTTCAAATCAAAATAAGTAAGTATCTCACATCTTTATACGGTCAAACAGATGATAATCGGTATACTCACCGGTAAGATGAACTCTCGCGCATACCTTGATACGGGAATGTGTCGTGAGTGGATTCACATTGACTTGTAAGTATAATCCTTACCGTAAATCGTATCTCCTAATTGTGATTAAGTTTGATTAGCTTGAGTTTATATGGACAACAATACCGATAATCGAGGTAGTATACTTATCAAGAGCTTTGAACAGAAATCAAAAACATGTTGACTAAGACCGTAAGCTGGTATGATTCCTTATCCTTGAAACTTGCAAAAAGTTGCACTTGTACAATTGTTTATTTCTTTCCATTGCTTATCATTTAATTTTCCTCGCTTTAAATTTATTTTTAGTGTAGTTTGTAAGTTCGTTTTTGGTTAAGCCAAAGTTGTAGCTTGGTGTTTCTGCTGGAAGCCTGAAACCTACTTCATAAAACGTCCTTGCATTTGAAAACTCAAACAAAATTGAAGGGTGTTCAATTAATCAAAATCTCTTTGTTCAGTGTGAAAAATTTTCATGCCTTAGTGTCTTTGAAAAATTGAAGTCTACGAATCAGAGTATGGTCGATGAAACAAAACTGTATCGACGAAACAAAGCTTGGTCAAAGTCAATTGGTCAACCTTGGTCAGACATATTTGGTCATCGACGAAACAGGCCGTTTCGTCGAGGCTACAACGAAACGCAATAGCCCAGTTTTTGTTTCGTCATGGGCTAACTTTCAAGGCCCAATTTTAGCCCAGCTATTCCGTTTCGTCGAAGCCCACATCCCGTTTCGTCGAGCAACCCCTTTCATCGAAGTGAATCGGTGTATAAGGGACCCAACTGTCAGACATGTCCTCATTTTCCAAACTTCATCAGTTCATCTTCTCCAAACACTCCGTACCCGCATACTTTCGATCGCCCATTCAATCACTTAAAATCATCATTTTACCTCGAAATCTTGCAAAATTCAAAGGTACAAAAATGTTCATGTTCATGTTTTTCACATATTGCACCGTCGGTTTTGTCGGAAAACCCTCGGAGACCCTTAGAGATCTTATTTTCCTTGACACTTTATGTCTTGGTGTTGAACTTGTCTTGGTTTCTATCAATAACAGTTATATTTAGGGTTTATGTATGTTTGTTTGCCTTGATTTGGGTTTGGGTTATGTAACAAAAACAGGGGGTTGTTAATTGTTATGGGTTTGCTGTTTCAAATCGGTTTTTGACCGGAAACCATATCTTCATTAGGCCTTGGGTATGATTCCTACTTGGTTTGGGTTATTCAAAGCACTGATTTTGATTTATGATGATCTACAACTTGTTTAAACCCCATACGGCGAAACGCCCAAATTTCAAAACCCTAACTGTGACCAAACGAGATGAGCGGCGAAACGAGATGGACGGCGAAACAGATCTGTTTCATCGTATAACTGGTCGACGAAGCGAATTGAATCCGTTTCGTCGAGGAACTGATCGACGAAACGAACTGGTCAATGAAACGGAGCTGGTCAACTGTCAAATTCTGTTTCGTCGAACATAATTCTGTTTCGTCGAGTGATATCTGTTTTGTCGTCCATGCCTTAGCAAATTTCACAGTTTGTTGTATGTTCACAGTAGGTGTGTTCTGATAGTTTAACTATCAATTGGATACATGAACTTGTATCCATACATGTCTAAATGCATATGTGATATGATTGTTGCTTATTGTGGACATTTTCAATTTCAGATGGCACCGAAAGCAGGTAAACGGAAACCCGCGACAAAGAAGGAAAACAAGACGGAAGAGGAGATAATGTCTGAGAAACGTCATAATCAAATCGCTTATCTGGATCCGAAAGAAAAGCTTGCTGAACTAAAAGATATCACGAAATGGATCAGCGAGTCGCGGATCAATTATGTTGTCACCTTCTCAACGCCGGTTTACAAGTCTCTTATCAAAGCGTTTTGGGACTCCGCAAGCGTTGTGCAAGTGGATGGAAAGGATGTTATTAAAGGCCGTGTGAACGATTTGGATGTTATAGTCTCTCCGGATATCCTGAACAATGTGTTACAACTGCAAGACCATCCGGACGCTCCAGATTCAATTCCTATCATGTGTACGCGAGGCTGCTTATTACGTATGAAGTGTATAGGAGACATCTTCAGCACTCAAATCAACAAGGGTGATCTGCCGCTATGCTACAAATTTCTGCTACATATTCTCATTCAGTGCCTTAGCAATAGACGTGCCGGATATAACATGGCTGGAAATGATCTAGTTGGTTTCATGGTGGCGTTGGTGCTGAACAAACCATTTAGCATCTCAAAGTACATCTTCGACAATACGAAGGAAAACATGACGAGAACTTGAAGCAGAATAACAGGGAACAAGTTCTGGATGTATCCACGGTTTCTTCAAATGATTATGAATGTTCAACATCCTGGTCTTCCTAAAGCCGATAATGATATTCTGAAGATTGAGGCGATGAACTTCAATTCATTAAGGATAATCAAGAATCTTGCACACAAAAGATACAAGGAAAGCGATCCTCCAAGAAAGTTGATTGGTGCGCTAGGAAATACTGCCTACGTTGCTCCTGATAATGATAAGTGGCGTCACGATGACAGTCAATCCGATGACGAAGAGCCGCAGTTGAAATGACTAATGAGTGAAAAGTTTGGTCCAGAACCGATTGATTCTGAGAAGTCGGAGAGTGGTAGTGATGACGAAGGTGATGATGGTGGCGATACAGGTGTCATTGGTGCATCTAGTGTTGGTACAACTGGTGGTACATCAGCGGGTGGTACATCAGCAGGTGGTGTGTCAGCAAGTGATACATCAGCAGGTGGCGATGACGAGGCTGATTCTGATTCTGATGATGATCATACTTGAGCCTGGATATGAAATGTATCTCGATGAACGTGGTGTTAAGAGATTCAGGAAGATTCAACAGGAAGATGATCCAGAATACGTTCCTGCTGATTCTGAAGCGGAACGTTTAAAGAAAAGGAAAGCTGAGAAAGCTGCTGAACATCAGAAGAAGAAGAAAGCCATAAAATACTTGAAAACCTCGGCTCGACCATCTGTTCCTCAAGAACCAATTTAAGAAACTCCTGTAGTGTCTTCAGCCGCTGAAACTCCAACAATATCTCCTCAGGCTATTCCTCAAAGATCAATGGCTGCTGCAATTTGAGCAACTACTTCTCAGCCTAGTGGTGAGCGTTAAAGGATTTTCTCGGAGATGACTCAAGATGAGAAGAATAACTTCCTATTCTCTCAACTTGAGGCTGCAGCAGATCATATTCAGAGGCAGACAGATTTCATTAGGATCACGAAGAATGATCAAATCAGTGATCAGGTGGACATAGATCAGTTAAAGTCTACTATTGGTGAACAACAAGCCATTATACAACGCCAACAAGCTGAGATTGATCTTCTTAAAGCTGAAAATGTACGCTTGAAAGCTGCAGACGCAGAAAGGGAGAGAAGGAGTTCTGTACTTCAAAAGTTGGCTGAAGATCTGAAAGGAAGATGTGACTTCATGAAATATGAGTCACGAAATACAACTATAGCTGAGGGAGTGAAGAAGATAACTGCAGGATATGAGTTTCTTCAAAAGCGGGTTGCTACACTGTGGGATGATCGATGTAAACAGCACGAAGTTATGCAGAAAAGGGATGATGATCTTAAAGATCAAGGGAATCCTGATCCTTCTGCTACATCCCAGCAGCCACCAGCCACTACATCCTCTGCAATAGTCGTTTATCATCCATCGGTGATCGGATCCTCTCAAGGAACCTCTAGTGGAATAGTTGCTGAAGAACAACTACTTGAAGCTTTGACTTGTATATCTTCTGTTCCTAGTTCAGCTGATCTGGCATTGCAGGTTATTCATCCAATTACTGGAGAATTTCTTGAAGAAGGTGAAATTGTTGAGGATCTCTCACAGCAACAATTGATTACTCTAAACGCAATGAGAGATATTGATGACGATGAGATTGAAAAGATGCCTAGTGAGCCGGAATCGACTGTTGTTGGAAACATTGAAGAAATAATCTTTGAGGGAAATGAGAAGAAGTCTTCATATGTTGGACAAGACGGGACTGAATTTGCCCCTTTTGATGAAGACTGGCTAATGGAAAATGTGCAAGACATTGATGAGCATTTGAAGAACCGTGATTCATCAGAAAATGCCACCAATACGTTCTCCTCGTGGCGCCAACGGTTCTTGTCGAAGGTTTCCAAGCCGGTACCTGAGACAGCTCAAGTTGATTACTTACGGCTCGAGAAAGCGAAGCCGAGTGGGCGAATTCTCTGCTGGATGTTTGCGAAAGAAATTCATTGCGTCGCCATCAAACAGGAGTTTGGTATACAGTACTTTCGGTCTTTGCTGAGCATTCTGTCTTTGCCGTTTTATGATGTGGCAGCACTGATAAAGATTGAGCTCATAAATCGCTCAAACTTTGAAGGTGCAACCCCTTATTTGCGCGACTGGTAAAGATGAACAAGAAGTCTAGCTGGAAAGACAAGTCATACAAGCCTCAGTTCCCCATCTATCAACAAATCAAGTTTACTCTTGATCCGGCAACCAACACTGGCAGATACAAGCTTGTTTATGAGCCAGCGAAAGTGGTGGATATGATTCCTTTGATGCCGATGAAGCAAGATTTTCTTGGAGAAATGAGGTTATGGTGTTATGACTCCGACACACACGAGGCTGTGATCGTTTTTAATAGCGATCGTGAAAATTTCAGGATGTTGGATCCGATGTGAATCGTTAACATGTCTGCATCAGACATTGAAAAGTTGTATAGACACGACATTTTCTATGAAGACAAGGACGCGCATCAAGCGTTGAAATTTCAGCGCGTCGCTTGTTTCTGCTACAACCGGGGAATCCATGCGGGCAGTTCGTGGTCCGAACGACACTGAAGAAAGAAGATTCGAAGACCGTAGACGAGTAACAGACAAGGGGGAGTTTGTTGATGCAGTATTTTGTGTCTGTCACAAGTCTTGTAATTACGATGTATTCTATACGGTCTTTTATAGTTTATCGATTCCGTATTTGCCGTCGACGAAGTCGGATATCCTCCTATCCGCTTGTGTCCGATTTGTTTGTCTCCTTTTGGTATGTAATGATATATGAACGGTGCATGTTGCATATAGGGGTATTTTTGTCTTTTTGTTTGTATTTGTTTGTGGTTTGCTGCAACTGTCTGTTTGCAGAAAACACTTCACAAAATGCAACCTTCGACGAACATATCGACGAAACAGAATTATATGTATTCAATCTTGTTTCTTCAAGGTCTACGACGAAACAGACTTGTTTCGTCGGCCATTGGGCTTCTTCTGGCCCAATGTCTGGCCCAATGTTTGTTTCGTCAAGGACCTTGTGTGGTTCGTCGATCTCTGGCCCAAGGTTGCTATAAATACACAGTCTGTTTCATTTGGAAGTCAGAGATGATAGAATACCCTTAAAGTTACTCTGTCAAATTGTGTGTGTATCAGTTTGATCTTGTTCTCATCCGTTTAATCAATAGAGTGTGTTTCATTGGTTAAACCGTGCTCTTCTATAACTGTGTTTGATTTGGGATAGTTACGGGGATTCCGCACCCCTAACATTGTTTATTATAAACAAGGATTAGGTTGTTGTTATCGATCCTTCGATTTGGTGACCTACAACCCGGCAGGAACTGCACTTACAGACTCCCCCTTAACTGTTGCTATCAGTTCTGTCTGACACTGATATCTTCAGTCACCGGATACTTCACTTACAGACTCCCCCTTGACTGATGATATCATGGTTGCTTTCAACTTTGGCTGAGACTTGATCCTCCGGCAGAGTGCAATGATCTTCAACCCTTCTGATAAAAGACTTGATGATGATCACTTAAGGCTGCTTTGAGAAAACTGAAGAATCCAAAATCAAACACTGCGGATCCTCCCCCTCAAACTACTCCCGAATCAAGTTAACGCGAACCGACCTACAACCACATGTAAGAATATCGCTCGATACATTAATCTTCAAACCTAACCGATAGCAGAAAGAAACATTGGATTTCCAATGCCCAACCTTGAAGACTTCAAATTCCACAAAGACATGAAGCTCAGTTCGATAAGTTAATAACAAACTGAACTTTGTAAAAGTACATCCACCAACTTGATCAAAAGTCTTCAACCCTTCATGTATGATCTCGTCTCCTCATGTATCCTCATGATCAATCTCCTATCTTCACAAATCCGCTAAATCCCTGATGGCTTCATCTCCGACCTTCCCCTCAAATCAAGAAGCCCCACATTATTTCGAGACCAGAACTAATCTTCTCTACTCTAAACAGCAACTTAATAAGGCTCAATCTTCAACTAGTCGTCAACCGAGAATTCAGCTTCATCACGTCAACACTTGATTAATAACATAAACACATGTGACAAAACTCCAGCACAATGAGCTATTTCACGCACAAGCTTTATATTTACGAAGAAAATAGGAAATTTTTACTCCCCCTTTTTCTTTGTAAACAATACAAAAGTCCAAGCAAGTCTTATTCTCTTCACCTCCTCACTTGATCCGGACAACATAAGTACCATAAAACTTTTCGATAATCCGAAACCGACTTCAAGTTTCCAAACTACACATAATTCTGACTCTTAGTTAGTTATCCGGTAACCCGGAATAACTAGAAAAACTCGAAACATGCACAACTCGAAACTTCCGAACAACACAAACTTCTAAATTTTGCTAAAAATCCGGTACCCCAGGTAACCCGGAATTCTTGAAAATTCGAAACTCGTAAAACCCAGAAGTTCTTGAAACCTTGGATCAGATCATCAGAACAGTATGTAAAATACAAAGGAATTCGAAACAAGCAAGGAAATGAAGGAAACTCTGAAGAAACCCGGGGACTGCTATCCGAAAGACTAATCGAACTACTTGTTTCAAACCTCCAGAGACACATAGAAACCCGGAGCTTGAAACGAAAACTCAGACCAAATGAAGTGAAAAACCGGAGTAATTGAAAGGCTTAAAACTCGGACCGAACACTCAAAAATTAAACTCGGACCAAAGATCAATTGACTAAACTCGGATCTTCTTTAAGAATCTTAAAAGAAACTTGGATGTCCTGAACAACCTTAAACTCTGATAGTTTTCAAAAAAACAAGAATTCCTAAAAATTTTACTATAACACAAACTCTGAAAGTTTTTAGGAATCAAACTTGGATGGATCAAAGAGAAACTAGGATTATGTTTGAAATAAACTCCGAAGAACTAAAAGACTAAAAGTATAAAAACTCTGACTATACTCTTTTAGCACACTCAGAAATAGATGGACAAAACTAAACACTGAATTACTAAACTTCCTTTTGAAAAACTCGGACAGGGAAACTCGGACTTGAGAACAATCACGATCAGTTTAAAAAACTCAGAGGATCTTCTAACAGAAACTCGGATAGGTGAATGAGATTAAAACCGGAACCTATAGAGAAAATTCGAACTCTGATATATATGTTCAAACGCCAATGATCTCTAGATCAAGTGGTGGAGGACTTGCATTTCTCTTGGGAGATGCAGGTTCGACTCTCACTTGGTGCAGAGTGAGGCACTGGTGGGCAACGATAGGAGACCTAGGGAAACCTGGGTTGGATCCTTGAGCCAAACGGGTTTTACCTGTAATTTCACTATCGTGCCTACGGGCGGGTGGGTTACCGGGTTTTCCCCGGAATTGGTGGTGGACTCGGGTTACTCTCGGAGTACTCCGTTTGTCCAGTGGGTGCCCCGAGAGTGCTCGGGATTGAGTTTGTTGGCCGTTCAAAAAAAAAAAGATATATATGTTCAAACTCAGAACCTTGATATTAAAAAGTAAACTCTGATTATGTTTTAAAGTTAAACTCGGAACCTAATGATGAAGGTTCTAAAACTCGGACCTACAAATGAGGTGTAAAACTCGGACCCGGCTTGAGAACCAGCTTTCGGATTATTTCCCCAGTGTGACTTCACACTGGTTCACCAAAACCTCGGAAACACAAACACAAAGTTTTAAACTCGGACAATCCTTTTTCAGATCAAAACCCTAGAATGGCAACAAGAAAAACCATTACAGCCCACGAACAGCTTCATTTTCTTCAAGTTTTCAGCAGATTCTTCACGTCTTCAAGATGTTTGGCGGAAACAAACATCAAATCAAGAGAAATGGTGATTCAGAAGGCGGTTAGACCATTCCGAATCGGTAACCATGCTCTGATACCACTGTTAAAGCACCGAGTCGAGGACGAACATCAACATTGCACTTGATTCAAGAAGCGGAACATCAAAAGATAGAAAGATGTAGAAGATGAAACCTGTATTATTGAATCATTCATCACAGATTACACAAACCAAAGGAATATATATCTTCTACAAGCTGGTTTAGATCACAAAGATCTAAACCTAGCTTTCTGTCACTAACACATAGTCTCACTCTCTCTCTAGAATGTGCAAACCGATGGAGGATATATGGGATCTTGTGAGAGGTGCACCAAGCTTTCTCCATGGTTGCGCTAATCTACCCTATACAACACATATATATAGATTAGGGAATAAACCCGGACAAAACATATTGTCCGGGATACAAAACAAATAATTCAGACAACAATAATAAACAATATATTCCGACTTTAACATCATAAACTCGGAACTGATAAAACTTCTGAATCCTTGACTTGGCTTTGACTTTGTTGACCTTTGACCATAACTGATAAAGCACAGTTACCCGGCAGGAACTGCACTTACAGACTCCCCCTTAACTGTTGCTATCAGTTCTGTTAGACACTGATATCTTCAATCACCGGATACTTCACTTACAATTTTGCTTCTAGTTTATTTTTGATTGACCGATGTTGGAACTCGAGTCTATCCTACCCTATAATCCTGGTCGTAAGCCGGAAAACAATTGCATCTGCATAAACTGTCGAAGTTGACAGATTTTGAAAGTTAACGGATTAAAACTGATCATTTTCTAAGCTTTCAAACTGTTTTCGGTTGGTTGTTTGATTGAGAGGTGGTCTCATGTGAGTCGTGTGCTTATATTGTTAAAAGTCAATTCTTAGTGTGGTTTTCGTTTGAAAACTTTCAAAGAATGATTATACTTAACGGTTGTTCTCATTACGTGTTTAGCTCTGTTGTATGTGCAGAGGTGGCATTCAAAGTATCTAAAAGCAAAGAGAACGTGTCAGATGAAAGCCGTAAAGTGAAGACACGACATTGATGCAATCAGAAGATCAAGGTGATCGAGTTGCAGCTGATCACTCATCAACACCAAAAGTATTGAAGATCAAAAGTTTCACGAGCATCATTCAAGGTGGAGTTTGTTGATATACTCCCTGATTGTGACACGCGAAGAGTTTTAAATATCCGACAAATGTGAAGAACGAACCATCACGAGTGGCGTCCATGGGGGATTTTGTTGGTACACTTTATGTGGACGCGACTCAGTTCGGTTCGACTCGGTTAGGTTCGGCAGTCCGACGTCGCAACATTCCTCCATCGTACGCCCCAGAGTTCGACACGCGAAGCACGGAGAGCCGCGGAACATTTCCCATCGACATATCACCATGACATCACCATGATGATGTCATGATGACGTCATGTCTAATTAATCATTCCATGCAACTATGAATTACCACGTGAAGTCATGTTTAAATGAATTAATTGTTGGCTGAAGAAACATTATTCAATTGATGAAAAATCAGTTTTACTAGGTTGACGAAGAATCTTATGGATTGCATGTGACGAAGACTTTCTGCAACAAAGTCTTCTTGTGATGAAGTCTCAACATGACGAAGATTAAAGTTGTCGAAGACTACTTTGGACGAAGTCTTCAGTCAACAAAGACTCTATTGACGAACCATCATGCATTGGACGAAGATTGTATGACGAACCTTACGAACCTTCATTGTTTGTCCACTTGATGATGTCGACGAAGACTTTCCAATGAAGACCTATAGGCGACGAAGATTGATAGTTCATCATATTTGAATGTTCGCTAGAAGGTTCGTGGCCCACATGTAAGGTTCGTCGGACTTGTGGATAAGGTTGGTTATATAAGGTAGCCTGACAAACAGATAAGGTTAGAGAACAAAGTGAGAGAGAATACACTGTAAAACACACACACACACACACACACTTATGTTGATACACTTTATGTGGACGCGACTCGGCTCGGTTCGACTTGGTTAGGTTCGGCTCAAGCCTGACGTCGCGACATTCCTCCGCCGTGCGCCCCAGAGTTCGACACACGAAGCACGGAGAGCCGCCGGCCTTTCCCGCCTACACATCACCATGACATCACCTTAGTGATGTCATGATGATGTCAATGGAAGACTTCATGAAACATATGACGAACACTCTTGTGATTTTGTCAATACATATATGGCGAACTCCCTGATTTCGTCATTATGTGTGTGTGGCGAAATCCCTGATTTCGTCACACATGGTTTTCGTCCAGTGGGTTTTCGTTGTTGGTCAGTATAAATAGTTAAGTTGTTTCACAGTTTAGTTATGAGTTCATGAGACCACTGTGAAACTCTATGAGTGAGAATAGTGAGACTTGAGAGAGTCTGTAAAACATTGTTTGTATATGTTTGTGGTTGTACTCATCCCTAATCAATAGATATTGAATCTTTGGTTACGTGTGTGTGTTCTACATTGTGTTTGGTTTGCACCGTCACGTGGATTCCGCACCCGCGATCGTGTTTGTGATAAACAGGGAATAGGTTTTCGTATCGGATCCTCCTAGAAAAACGGACCTACAAGTGGTATCAGAGCTTTGGCGCTTTTCCTTGTTTAAAACCAAACATTGTGATTGTTTGAAACAAGTATTTTTACCTGTTTTCGTTTTGGTGTTCTTAAAAAAAAAATTCTAAAAATATTTCTGAAAATCTGTGTTTCTAAGGTATTATTTTGCTACAAGTTTCATTGAAAACCTGTTATATTACATCTATACATGTTGACATTTGGGTTTTTGTTAAAAGTTTAAGTAAAATAATGCTCGAAAAATTTCTCCGGTGAAAATTTTGGCCGGAAACTTCGTATCTTCAAAGTGTTTTTGAAAGTGTTCTTGAAAATCTTCAAACGGTTATTTGCGTATATCTGTGTTTGAGCTTTGTTGATTTTAAGTTATTGTGTTTATTAATATTATATTGCAAGTGTTTGAATTTTGTGTACTTGTTATGATGACTTGTTGAAATTGTAGTTTCTAAAGGCATGTGGGTTTGAATTTGTGTCACCAACTTTGTCAGAAGAGATAAGGTTTACTTTGAAAATATCTAATCAATCTTCGTCAAAAGGGTGTTCGTCAAAACTATCTCTTTATATTCGCCTCTTTTTTTTTTTTTGTAGACAATTAAGCCTTAGTGGGGAACAATTGATAGTGGGCCATTCCTTTTTAAATTTTATCTTTAAAACAAGGTAGTGGAGTTGATTTCAAACACAAACATTCCAATGTTCATTGACTTCAAACAAGTCTTCGTGGTGGCTTCAAATTAATTTTCATTGGATAAGTCTTGGTGGTGGGCTTCAAATTAAAGATACAATTTTCGCCAAACATCATTTGATCTTATCTCTTTGTTTTCGCCACACACATTAAACTTCAGTTTTGGTCACCCACAATAAACATCAGATTTCGTCAACAATAAACATCTAATTTCGTCAAACACAAACAGTTTTCGTCCTAACCATTTTCGTCACCCATCGGATGTCGTCATACAACATCTTCGTCAAACATAATCAATTTTCGTCACCCATTGTCTTCGTCACCTATTTGGATTTCGTCTAAACAAACCCAAATCTAATTTCGTCAAAGGTTTCTCGACGAAATCTCTAAGTTCGTCATGAAGGATTTCGTCGGACATACTTGTCATTTTTCACAGAAGTGTTGCAAAACTAATTTAACAGCTTGTTTTCAAGTGTATAACCGGGTTTTCACTTTCATACATCGAACATGAGTTGTACTAGCCCTTGGGATTGGAGTACGGACCCACGACCAGGTCAAAATCACACTTTGATGGCCGCATATTTAGCGAATTCCATACCTCAACCCCCTCCACATCAGACTTCAATGGCCGCATATTTAATGAATTCCTAACCTCAAGCCCAACCTCAACCTCAAGTTTCCACAACACAACCTCAATTCGATCCAAGTGTCAATTGTGGTCCGGCCATACAGTTGGGAAACGGTGATCAAACAAGAACTGCGTTTTATGCTGAAATTGTCAAGAATGTCAGCGATGGTGAATCTTCAGGAAATGAAGACAGTTCAGGATATAGTGGCAGTACTGATGCAGGTGGCTCAGGTGTGAGTGATTACAGTTCAGAATCTGACGTCAAGGCGAGAATGGATTCTGAATCTTATAGTTTGTCGAATGGTGCCAAGGAGATGAAATGTCAAAATTCTGACTTGATCAAGAAAGCTGATGCTACATCAGAAGAAATGGAGAAGATTCTCACTGAAGATGGATCTTTCTCTTCTCAGGCTGCCTTTATGGCTAATGTCACAGCTTCTACAAGTTAGGTAAAATCTGAAACTCCTAGCATATGTAGTGTTTGTGCTAATATGAAACATCAATGTGCTGAATTGAAACATGAATCTGAAACGGTTCATAGTCACAATCAGAGTTTGGTTATTGAACTGTCAAAGTGCAAAGAGGCAAATATGACTTTAGCTAGAAACTAAAAGGATTTTAAATCTGTGATTGAGACCTTAAAGAAAAGTGATTCCGAATTGACAAAAACTGTTTTTAATAAACAAATTGGTATTAACAATTACATTAATGTCATTGAGGAAACCAAAAAGGAGCTAGCCATTGCCAAATGCGAGCATGATGCGATCAAACTCAAATTGGAGAGTTACTCAAACTCCCGATATGTGCTTGATCACATCATTGACGTTCAACAACTAAAGGGTAATGTTAAAGGCGTTGGGTATAAGTCGTGTCCGCCTCCTTTGAGACACAACTATACCAAGATGCCCGATGAGGAGGAAATGCCGCATTTTGAGCCAACTGTATCTGTTGATTATGAGGACGTTACAACTGGGTTAGGGTTCAAAACGGACAATTCATCGAAGGGCTCATCTGATAGCAAGGAAAAGTCATCATGTGCTTCAAATCAAAGTCCTCCAACCGTTGAGGACTATGATTCTTCGGATGATGAATCAGATGTAAGTGATGAGGATAAATCTATTGATGATAGGTTGAGCAATAAACCTATTAAGAATCCTATTAAGAATCCTATTCTGTGTGATCCTCCTACTCCTGTTGAGCAATAAACCTATTAAGAATCCTATTCTGTGTGATCCTCCTACTCCTGTTGTGCACTCAACTGTTAAACAAGAGATAGATCCCATCAAGGAAACAGTATATACTGTTAAAAGTGATAACGTGTTGTACACTTTAGTTGGTGATGACAAAATTTATTCAAACACACCTTTTCCGATTAAAAATGTCCATCATTCTTTGATTGACAAAGTGTTTCAAGATACTACCAGTAAGTTTTTGGAAAAGGGGAACCCGAGAGTTTCGTAACTCAGTATGATCCGATTCCAAAAACTGAAGTTCGCAGAAAATTTGGAAACCAAAAATCACCAAGGAAGCAACAACCTGTCGCTTTTAAGGGTAAACAACAACAACCAGCTCAAAAGCCTAAGGTTACATAACCAAAGGCTGAAACAAAAGGAGCTCGTTACAAGAAGAAATGCAAAGACATTAAATTTGTGGCCTCCAAGGGTACTGATAAAGTTGAGACTTTTGAAAATAAATCCAATACTGAGTTTTTTCAAAAGGTCAAAATTTTGAAACGTAATAGTGATAACAATTACACCCAACACACAAACGGGTGTGAAGCTAGTACCTCATAGTCTACAAATTCAACGTCAGGTCATCAAACAGAATCTCCTAATTTTGTTGAAAGGAGATCATGCTTTAAAATGTGAAGGTGATCGAAAAGGCTTTAAAACAAGAAACTGTTAAAAGGAAACCAATTTTGTCACAACCGTTAAAACCAGAGATTTCTAAATCTATAAATGATATACAATCCGGTAAAAAGAAACATGCTTGGAAACTGAAAACAGGTGAGGATTCAGGGGGCGGCTTGCAATTTAAGGACCTTCAAGAAATTGAAATTACATTTCTTGATTCTTTGGGGCAACCCAAGTCTATGAACGCTTGGGTCCCCCTCTGCAACTAATCTCTGAGTGAGTGTGCAGGATGTTCCAGGAGGAACTATCGATAGTCATCGGATTGTTGATTGTGGAGTGTCCATGCACAAGATCGGCGACAAAGAAATTGTTGCCTTTGATGGAGAGAAAAAGAAAAGAAGACAGAAATGTCTGTCGAAAGAAATTGAAAAATTTTGACAAAATGAAAATCATACCAAAGTTTGATTGTTCAAGGCTTTAATCGGGTCCCCAGGATAGATTCAATAAAAATGTACGCACCTGCAGCACGTCTGATGTTCAAAATCAACAAGATGAACGTGCAGTGTACATTTCTTTGCAGTGTGATTGAAGAAAATGTGTTTGTTGAACAAACCAACCGGGTGTGTGGATGCCTTGGCGTGGATTGAACAACCGCACACTACTTCTGAAAGAGAAAGACAAAGACCTTCGCTGGTGCAATGTGGAAGACCAGCCAGACCCAAAGGTTTATGATCTTGTTGCTGTGAAGAGATTTCTCAGTAGCTACAATAATCAACCTTGAAATCCACACCGAGTGGATATCCAGTTTGGGAGAGCGCTCAGAATCCTTGCAATGCACGAAGCAGTTAAAGGATATGGTTTTGAATTTCAAATCTCCCCAACACTTGTCGATATTTAAGCTGCTTTTTGAATTATTATCATCTCGTACAACACTCTTTGGCCAGACACGTTGAACTCGAATATCACCTCACACGTGATTCTTTCACTATGAAACTCGTCAATGTTGTCATGGTCCACACTGCTTACCAGTGTGCCAACTCATTTTTCCAAAATTCGATAAATCATTTCTGATTAAAATTAATTTTTGAAAATGGCATTGAGGTTAAACATGAGTTAACCAACATCGGAAAATCGTTTTTGTAAATACCTTTGTGTTTTTAAAATTTATCTTAGTTTGTTGATTTTAGGGGGAGTAAATCCAAAATTTGAAAATTCAAAAACATCGAAAAATTTCAAATCGCAAAAACAATAGAAAATCAAAAATGAGTTTCCTAGCGAGAAAAAGAGAAAATGATAGTACATCAGTGGTCTGTCTAAACCTCTTTAAACTAAAATGCAAAATGAAAAACGATAAGAAGCTCTATATAACATGTATCGGTAGGCTCACAATCATCTTAAAGTGTGCAGGGTGATATAAACTTAAATCGACTGAAGACCAGGTGGAAACCACTCATTGGCATATGGTCTTGGTACCGAAATTTCGTTTGAGAGATTGCCGAGGTTCTGAGATATTCGGTCTTTATGCTGTCTTATCATCTGGGTATCATGGTTGTATCAAACCGTAAAAATAACGGAGATGAAGTCTAAGATCTTCCATGATACTATACATACGTATCAAATCTCAAAAAGTGCTTGGCTGATGAGAACCTCCACATACCACTTGGCGAAATCCGTGTTGATAAAACACTACGTTTTGTTGAGAAACCTGTGGAAATTTTGGATCGTGAAGTCAAATGGCTTAAACGCAAGCGCATTCCTTTGGTTAAAGTTCGCTGGGAATCTAAACGTGGACCTGAGTTTACTTGGGAACGTGAAGATCAAATGAAGGCGAAGTATCCTCATCTATTCCCACGAGTTTCCTCTAAACAAATTTCGGGACGAAATTTCCGCAAGTAGGGGAGACTGTGACATTTGTGCTTGTAATCATTGTAAACAATTCAGTTATCAATGAAATAAAGTTATTTGATCCCAATGTTTCTCTCTTTATGTTTGATATTTTTCATGTTTTGGTTTTTTATTCAAATTCAAACTCTATATCGCTTTCTGGAGAATTATACGCAAACTGGTACGTGAACGTACTCAGTTTAACGCGACAAATACTCCGGAACATCAATTTATGCTTAACATACCTTAAATAACCTTTACATAACTTAGAAATAAGTTTTGAAGACTTTGGTATGGCAAAATCAAGTTTATTCGCTTACAGGGACTAAAATTGACAAACTGCGAAAGTATGCCAATTTGAACTGTAACGAACATTCCGGAACATGGCCATAAGTTAAACACACCTTAAATATCCTCTACATAGCTTAGAAATAAGTTTTGACGGGTTCGGGGTGCTAAAATAAACTTTATGCTCATTCAGGGACTAAAAGTATCAAAAAGTGCATAAGTTTACATTTTTGCGCATAACTTACGTTCTGATTACTTCAGGACATCCAAAAATTTATGTAATCATTAAAATATTATGTTTTGGTGATTGGCTTGTCAAAAATCCATTCATCGCGCAATTTGGATCGTCTTTCGCGCTTATGCGCATTCCGTCGTAATTAAGCGAACATCACGATCGTACGACCAAACAAACCGACATCCGGCATATTTTTGAGCATGTTTCATGTCCCTCATACTTAGGCATCATTTTAGGGCCTTAAGGTTGGCTTAACGGGCCTTAAACGTGTTGAAAATGGCCTTAAAAGCATGCAGGGACTGAACCTGTCATTTATCAAAACTGTTGCTGGTCTGAGCAGCCCAGGCGGGCCGCGTAGACCCCCCTTGGGTCTTACGTGGGTCGTGTGAACCTGCCAGGTCTGCAAAATTGTTGCAAACAGCTGTTTACAGCTGTTAATCACAGCAAAACCCATTGCAAATGGTTTTTCTCAAACCATGGGCTGAAAACTATGGGCTCTAATGGTTTTGCAAAACTAGGGGTACACATGGACGGCCTAGATCGAAGCACGTTTCTCGACGAACGATCCTAACGGTTGTGCCATGCCTATATAAACCCAACCCCATTTCATTCTTCCCTCACATTTGATCTGATTCAAAGCTTTCTAAGTGGAAGTATATGCTTCCTACCTGAGAGCGAATCAGGTCAAATCTTGAGGGGACCTTCTGTAAGTATTCTTTCGCGTTTTTCATTCATTTTAGCGTTAAAGTCAAACTATGTTTGACTTTCTGCATTGACCAGTTTATGGTCAATGCGAAGTTCGTTTGAACTTCATAACGTGAGCGTAATTGTAACATTTGTGCTTGAAATCATTGTGAACAATTCAGTTATCAATAAAACAAAGTTATTTGATCCCAATGTTTATTTGTTTATGTTTGACATTTTCATGTTTTGACTTTTGTTCAATTTTAAACTCTACATCGCTTTCTGGAGAATTATACGCAAACTGGGGCGAAAACATACTCAGTTTAATGCGACAAATACTCCAGAACATCAACATATACTCAACATACCTTAAATAACCTTTACATAACTTAGAAATAAGTTTTGAAGGCTTTGGTATGGCAAAAACAAGTTAATTCGCTTACAGGGCTAAACTTGACAAACTGCGAAAGTATGCCAATTTGAACTGTAAAAAACATTCCAGAACATGACCATAAGTTAAACACACCTTAAATACCCTCTACAAAACATAGAAATAGGCTTTGAGGTGTTCGGTGTGCTAAAATAAACTTTTGGATCATTCAGGGACTAAAAGTGTCAAAAAGTGCATAAGTTTGCACTTTCGCGCATAACTTACGTTCTGAATACATCCGGACATCCAAAAATTTATGTAAGCATCATAATATTATGCCTTAGTGTTTGGCATGAGAAAAATCCATTCGTCACGCATTTTGGATCGTTTTTCGCGCTTATGCGCATTCCGTCGTAATTAACCGATCATCGCGATCGTACGGCCAAACGAACCAACATCCGGCATATTTTTGAGCATGTTTCATGTCCACAATGTTTAGGCATCATTTTCCGGCCTTAAAGTTGGCTTTACGGGCCTTATAAGTGTTAGAAATGGCTTAAATATGCAACAGGGACTAAACTATCATTTCTGAAAGTTTGTGCTGATCAGACAAGGCCAGGCGGCCCGCCTGAGTTTTGTGTGTATCCTGATGCAGGCCGCGTCAGGGTCCCAGATCAGATAAGACTGATTAGTCAGCAGATTTCAGCTGATTAAACCTCATCCACACACTCACACTTGCCCTTTCAGCTCATTAGGGGCCATTTTTAGTTACCATCACTTTCCAACAAGTGTACGCATGAGATTCGATCACATTTTTCAAGAAACGATCCTAACGGTTTTGCTTTTCCTATAAATCCCCCCCACCCATTTGGTGTAAAACCCACAAAACTGATCAAAGAGCTCTAAGTTGATGCCATTGCTTCATACCTGAGCTCCTGGATCAAGTTTAGCTTTCGGGGACCCTTCGTAAGTGTTCTTTCGTTCTTTTAATCGCTTTCTAGTGCTAAAGTCAAACTTTGTTTGAATTTCTGCGTTGACCAGCCTATGGTCAACACGAAGTTCGTTGGAACTTCATAACGTGAGCGTGATCACGATGGTTATAGTCCATAGTGACTATACCTACTGATTACCACGTTGTCTAGGCTCAGTGACGAGTCGTAGTTTCGGCCAAAATGCGCATTCTTGCGTATTTTGTAACCAAACTACTCATAGGTATCAAAACCGTTTGTTTTGATACCAAACCTGTTTTATAAACTTAGTTAAGCATGTGTTAACATGCTTAGCTCGTCACTTTTAGTATAGTGCTTATATAGGGTCGTAAGGTAAGCGATCTAAACAATCGCTTATGCTTTCGAACCCGACCCATTTGGTCGATCATTAGGATCCGACCAAACACATTAGGTGACCATAGTTGTATAGGGAATAACCTTCCGAGGTTATACCTTATGGTCACGATGTTAGGCGTTCCAAACGCGTTTTACGCGAACGACGCGTTAAGGTAGCATAAGCTACCTAAACGGGTCATAATGGGTCGTAAGCACTTAGGTTAGGTTTCATTTTAGAATGTAGGCCTTGTTAAACCATATTACACAAGTCTCTATACTCGTTTGGTTTACAAACCCTCATTCTATCCAATCTTCCGAATTTGGTCCGGTATATTAATATAGCTACCTATTAGGTGTCGTTTGATATTCCGTGATCTCTAGCATTATGTGATTATTACACAAGGACTTCTAAGCAATCTCAGGTGAGTACATAGACCCCTCTTTTACTGTTTTCCAAACTGTTTTGGGGTGGAACACATGTGCCTACTTGTTACTTTCATGCTTTCCTGTTTTCACATCATATACTTGCTATGTTCATTAGTCCATTCATAGTACACGATTTCATTACATTTTATGCTATGTATGCCCATTGTGTGCGTACTTAGTACATTGTTTTACATTACATTACATGCTATGTATGCCCATTGTGTGCGTACTTAGTACATTGTTTTACATTACATTACATTATATGCTATGTATGCCCATTGTGTGCGTACTTAGTACATTGTTTTACATTACATTTTATGCTATGTATGCCCATTGTGTGCGTACTTAGTACATTGTTTTACATTACATTACATTACATGCTATGTATGCCCATTGTGTGCGTACTTGGTACATTGTTTTACATTACATTTTATGCTATGTATGCCCATTGTGTGCATACTTAGTACAATTATTCATCACATGCCTACATTTTGGTATGACATTTGGTTTGTTCAAATTATACAATGTACATTCATTAACACCGATCATGCCGCCCGTTAGTAGGTAATGGTACCATAGGACTTGACAACTCCCATTCCTGAAATGTCGGGTTTGTTTGGATTGGAAGGAATGACCGAATACGATAAACAAAATAACAAGATAGACCTTTAAATTCGTTTAGGGGTCTATCACCACAGTCACAAAGGCTTGGATGTATGCATTTTCACAATACCACATAGATGTTTATATCAGTAGAGCATGCATTTATTACACAAAACATAACTTTGATTTAAACCATGTTTTACTTCAATATCTTGTTTTTGTGCATTTTACATATGGTTTAGTTGATATATTTCACTTACCATACATAAACATTTTGACATTTACATACACAATTCATGATAAACACTAGACATAGACATTAGACATGGTTTTCACATAAACAATTTGACATTTGATTATACATAAACGTTTTACTTTGATGGTTTGGTTTGAGTAAGTGATCTAAGTAACGAGGCGTGTGTAATATGATACAAGCATGGTGGATACGCCGCTGGTACTTCCTATATATAAGTGTTTGTATGGTATTACATATCGTAGCGTTATTTGAATCATTTTAATTTGAGATATATAACATTTTATACAAATAACACACTTTTCACAAGACATTGATTTACAAACAACTTATCTTATACAAACTCATTTACTTGGTTATTCATTTAACCATACATTATTCTCTTATTTATACATATCATCTGATCTTATCGTTTTTCAATGATTTACAAGACAAAACAAATTACAAGGTTCATGACTAAACATTTTCTGAAACATAAGTCATGAATTCTGTTTTCACAAAACCTATGTATCTCACAGGCATTTTTATGCTGACGTACCTATTTTCACATGTGTTTTCAGGAGATGATGCATAGGACTTATCAAGACATACTTAGGCGGACCTGTGCTTTAGTAACTTAAAACGAGACAAGAACTAGTTAATTTATGTTATGTACTCTTTGGTTCTTGTTTAAAAAAATGTAAACTTTCATGATTGATTAATAAAACGAAACTTTATTGGCCATGGATTTGAAACAATTAATTCTGTTACAACACTCCCCGACGTTTCCGCCGCGGTTGCATGTTATACGCGGTCGGGGTGTGACAGTAATCACGATGGTTATAGTCCCTAGTGACTATACCTATTGATTACCACGTTATCTAGGCTCAGTAACGAGTCGTAGTTTCGGCCAAAATACGTTTTCTCGCGTATTTTGTAACCAAACTACTCTAGGGTATCAAAACCGTTTGTTTTGATATCAAACCTGTTTTCTAACTAACTAAACATGTTCTAGCATGTTTAGCTCGTCACTTTTAGATTTGTGCTTGTTTAGGGTCGTAAAGGTAAGCGATCTAATCAATCTCTTATACTTTCGAATCCGACCCATTTGGTCGATCTTAGGATCCGACCAAACACATTAGGTGACCATAGTTGTATAGGGAATAACCTTCCGAGGTTATACCTTATGGTCACGTCGTTTAAGTAGTTGTATGATAAGTAGTTCCTATGCCTTAGGAAAATTACCAAAATGCCCTTTTTACGCCAAAAATCATTTTAAGCCTATGTAACGTAATTTTTGACATCTAAACTGATTTAGCAACAATATTAAACATGTTAAGGCATATCTTGCTTATCATAGGACTAGTTAGGCGTTCCAAACGCGTTTTACGCAAACGACGCGTTAAAGTAGCATAAGCTACCTAAGCGGGCCGTAAGGGGTCAAAAGCACTTAGGATAGGTTTCGTTTTAGTATATAGGCTTTGTCAAACCATGTTACATAAGTTCCCATACTTATTTGGTTTACAAACCCTCGTACTACCCGATCCTCCGATAGGTCCGTTTATTAATATAGATGCCTATATTAGGTGCCGTTTGAATCCGTGATCTTCTAGCTTGCTTGGTGGATATCTAAAGTCTATTAAGCAATCTCAAGTGAGTACATAGTCCCCTCTTTTACTGTTTTTCAAACAATTTGGGGTTAAACACATGTGCCTACTTGTTATTTCATGTTTTCATGTTTTTTATATCATATACTTGCTATGTTCTTTAGTACACTATTAGCACATGATTTTATTATGTTTTGCTATGTATGTTTACTTAGCATGCTAGCACATTGATTTACATTACATTACTTTGCTATATATGTTTACATGGCATATTAGCACATTGTTTTACACGACTTTTTCTGCTTTGTATGTTAATCTTAGCAAACTTAGTACATTGTTTTCACATAACTTGTTTACATTTGGTATAACATTTGGTTCGTTTAACGGTTCTTTATTACATTCATTAACACCGATCATGTCGCTCGGTAGTAAGTAATGGTACCATAGGACTTGACAATCCCGTTCCTGACATCCTAGGTTTGTTTGGGTGTAAGGAATGACTGAATCCAAAAACATTTTACTTTGATAACCTTTACTCTAAGGTTATACTGTTGTCTTAAGGCTTGGATGTATGCGTTAACTTACTACATAAATGTCTGTATAAAAAAAAACATGTAGTTATTTTACAAAACATAAACTTTTGATTTATTTCAAATACTTGTTTTGTTTATTTTTACTTATGGTTTTAGAAGTCTCATTTTTTACTTACCATACATAACTTTTGTTTACACATTACATGACTTACACTTAACTTGGGTTATACTATTACATTTGACTATGGGTTTAAACATGAACATCATACATTGGTGGTTGGTTTGGGCAAGTGAATTAAGTAACGAGACGCGTGTAGTATGATACAAGCATGGTGGATACGCCGCTAGTACTTCCTATATATAAGTGCTTGTATTATATTACATATCGTAACGTTATTTAAATCATTTCAATTTGGAGTTATACATTTTTACACAAATAACATATTTCTCACAAAACTTTGTTTTACAAAACATTTTATACAACCTATTTTACTGGGTTATTCATTTAACCATACATTAAACTTTATTTATACATATCATATTTATCGCATTTCAAATGATTTACAAAACATATACAAGGTTCATGACTGACTTTTGTTAAACAACTTTTTCTAAACTTACAAGTCATGAATCCTATTTTCACAAAAACCTATGTTACTCACAGGCATTTTTTATGCTGACGTACCAATTTTCATATGTGTTTCAGGAGCTGTTGCTTAGGGTGATGTTCGTGACACTAGGGCGGACCTGTGCCTTAGAGACTTAAAATAAAGATAGACTTAGTTTAACTATGTGATGTACTCTTATTTCTTTTGATTTAAGACAATATAACACTTTGGTGTGATGAATAAAATATAACTTTGTATGCCATGGTTGTGAAACAATAATTCTGTTACAACACTCCCCGACGTTTCCGCCACGATTTGATGTTTTACATGGTCGGGGTGTGACAGAAGAGTTGGTATCAGAGCCAATGGTTATAGGGAATTAGGTTATTAGTAATGCTTTGACCTAGACTATAACCTTTCTAGGACCCCAACACAAGTTGTCTTGTGTTTAGATCTTAAAACATGCACTTCACCTATCCTTAGGTGATCACCAAAACAAGAACCCAGTTTTCTAAAACGATTTTTGAAAAACAATCTTCTGTTTTCAAGTGATTTATTATAAGGTTTTGAACCCTTTTGATTTTTCAAATTGATTTTGAAATTTTATCATTTGTTTTTAAATGGTTCTTTTGGCCTTGTGCCTTCCAAGTTTTCAAAATCTCGTCAAAGTTTTGGGTTCTAAATAGTGTGAACACGTGCAAACTGGAAGGGTGAATGCCTGTACCCTGGGTTTTCTGTCTAAGGCTAGAGTGTTCGTACAAATCCGCATAATCGGACCAGTCACTCTTACCTGGGAACTCCTGGGGTGAGTGTTCACTTATAAGCGAGCATGTCTTTGCTAAGCATTATTTTTGGACCCATTTACTTTGATTAGTCACTGTGTGTCGTTTGTTTGCTTTGTGATACGGACAAATGACCACCATCCTTGCTTTGTTGATTTTGTTTCATCTCATTCTTTTCATCTAATCATCTCACTCGTTTCCTCTCATGTTTTCCTCTTTTAGCATGCCTCCTCGACGTGAAAACCCGTTATCTAATGCCGAAATGGCAGATATTCTGGCACAACACATGGTTGCCGCACTCCCAAGCATTATGCTCAAGTGAACCAAGCCAACAACAATCAGAATGCTCCTTGTAACTTCAAGAGTTTCAATTCGGCTAAACCACTCAAGTTCAGTGGTACCGAAGGGGCAACTGGGCTCCTTCAATGGTTTGAGAGCATTGAGTGTACTTTCCGCCATGTTCTGTGTCCTGAGAATCGGAAGGTCGAGTTTGCTTCTAGCGTATTTCAGAAAAGGGTTTTAACATGGTGGAACGAGATTATGAGAGACCGTGGTGCAGAAGTTGCTCTTGCGCAAACATGGGCTGAACTGAGAACTCTTATGATGAGGGAGTTTTGTCCTCGTCATGAATTGCGAAAATTGGAGAGGGAATTTGATGATCTAAAGCAGGATAGTGGTGAACACCGGGCATATACTGATAGATATGAGGAGCTGAGTTTGTTATGCCCAACAATGGTTACCCCACTCGACAAGGCTATCGAGAGGTATATCGATGGTCTATCTGACTCAGTGCAAGACATCGTTACTTGTAGTAATCCTACCACGGTCCATCAGGCGATCGAGTTAGCAGCAACGTCGACTGAGTCGCAGATTCAAAAAGGTAAGTTGCACAGGAAGGGTGTCAAGAAGGGTAAAAAGCAGGAGTCTGATAAGAAGGATAACAAGAGAGGTAAAAAATTACCTAAGCAATTTAGTGATCAAATTAGTTAAGTGAGTTAGTGTGCTGGAAAGTGTTGCTGAAAATGTGATTGTTAAGTTGTTTATAAAATCAGTGTTCAGGATACGGCTCAAGATATTGAGCTGTATTATTGATCAAACAATGAGCAAAAAGTAAAGTAAATAACACGAGATGTACGAGGAAAGCCCTTGATCAATCTAGATCGCCGGCATAAAACCTCGGGAGCTGACAATCGCAGCTGCCTTGTTCTTCTTATTGCTTCAAAAATCAGGATACAGTGCGGGATGTGGTGCGGATCGACTAAGTGTTACAATGTGATCTGAGTACAAGTGTAGTGATTGCTGTGAGCTAAAGAGCAAGAGTGTATGGAAGTGTTCGTGTAAAAAAGTGTGTGCCTTAAACTGATCCACCACATCTATTTATAGTAAAGATAATATAACAAACTATCCTAAACTCCCGGGATCCAACGAATATTCCCACTTGAACGTTGAGGACCAAGTCTTTCGGCTTCAACGGCTTCCTCATAACAAATTCGCCCGAGTCTTTAGGAGAAGAAGTCATGATGACCGTTAGTAGCTTATAACCATTAACCTGCACGTGTTTAATTTACTCAACCTCAGGATATCGCCCGGGATGTTAGCAATATCCTCGTCCAGCATCCTGGTCATAAATAAACAATTACAAGCGGGATATTAGTCAGGATATGTATACTCAGAAAATGACCCGTAACAATTGTCCCCAAAATATATCGGTTGGTATACCAATCCAACGGATATATTTTAAAGCTTATCTCGTGAATCGAGGCAATTAATACGATTGGACATGCGAAGTGACAATGTGCAACTTCCCACGCGTTTTTTACTCGATGGCTATCCATTTAGCCCCTATATCTTCTCTCTTTTCATTTGATAAACCATCATCTCCACCGGAATCTTCAGATAAATTCCTTTCTCTCCTTCTTCTTCGTTTCTTTCTTCTCCACGGAAATCCCTTATGGCTAGCGGAACTAGATCCCATACGGGCGACTCGATTCCAACCTTCGAAGCCCAAAACCTTCTAAAAGAACCCGAGAAAGAGGTCTGCTCCTTCGACAACGCTGACATTGCTGCCTTGCAAGCTTCCGGTGCTTTCCCTGTTGGTACAGTCATCCGTCCCTTCGACAGAGAAGTCTGATCGGATTTTTATTCCAACGAATGGGTGTGCTTCTTGGCCTACCCTATCTCCATCGGACTCCGGTACCCTTTCCCGGCTTTTATCTCCCGTTTCTTTGAACTAACTGGTCTCAGTTATGCCCAAACCATGCCCATGGTTTGGCGCGTACTGGTGACTCTGGACCAGATCAGATCTCGATTTATCCCCAACCTTTGTATTGAAGACCTCCCGATGGCTTACCGTCTCCGTTCTCATGGCAACAGTCGTTTTCTTCTTTTCTCAACCTCCAAAAACCCTCTTGTTCTTAGAGCCACAAAGAATGAGGAAAAATGGCAACGAAAGTTCTTTTTTGTAAAAAGGGATTCCATCACTGGAGGTTTTGATCTTCCAGTGAAGTGGTTAACTTCTGGTAGGATTTAGGGTTTTAGGAATATCCCCAACCGTATCTTAAAGCTATATCCTGAACTGACATCTCTATTTCTTGTGCAGCAAATTTCAAAGATTTAGCACCTCCAAGCGCTGAATCAGATTCAAGAATCAAAAGCATTTATCAACTTCCAGAAAGCGAGAGAACTTTTTCTCTGTCATTTGCAAGTTCAAGCCAAAGATCTAGCTCCGACATGTCTGGTAAACACATTAGTACATAACAAACAAATAACTTTTGAATATTCAAGAGTTAAACGTTTTCCCCTTTTATGCAGCCCCAGTCAAAGCTCCAGAGGTCTTCGACCTTGACAAATTGGATAGCTACTCTGCTCCCATCCCGGTAAGGAAAGAGCCAAGCCCTAAGGCTCCCACGTCTTCCAAACCCAGCAGCTCGAAAGCCGTCACCACTCCCAAGCCTCCTCCAACCACCAGGACCCGTGCTTCCAGTGCTCGGAAGAGGAAAGAAACAGATTCCCCGGCTGTCTCTGAGGCCTTTCCATATGAAAACTATGGATTCAATGAAGCCAGCGGGTTTATGACTTCATTCCTCAATCAGGTAAAAATCCTCATCTGGTATCCTGCACATGTATGTTAATTATTATCCTGGATATTTTACACATATGTTTTTTTTTTGAACGGCCAACGAATCCTCCAAATGGGCTACTGGCGAAATTCACCACATCGGGATACACTCGCCTTCCGAACCGGGGAAAACCCTCACGTAGGGCCGAAGCCCGTGAACACTCGCCCGAAGGCACGACAGTGCGGTGAGGTAAAACCCGCTCAGTTCAAGGATCGAACTAGCGATCGCCGCATACTCGCCTAGTCTCCCATCATCACCAGGTGCCGCAGAAACTAAATGCTAGGGGCAGGAATTGAACTTGGGTCACTTGGAACACAAGGTCTCTCCCTTGCCACTCCACCACTAGCTCATTGGCATTTTACACATATGTTGATACCTGTACTTTTGGTTGTAGGGTCTGGAACGTCTCATGTTCCTTTACGAGGATGCGTGCGGGCTTAACAAAATGTTGGAGATCAAGCTCAAGAAAGCTGAAGAAACCATCGCCGATCAAGGGATGATTGCCGCTGCCAAGTCTAAGCATTATGAAGACAAATTCAAGGCAATGGCCCAGGAGCACCAAGCCGCTATACGCAAGGCCAATGAGGACGCCCAAGCCAAGCTGGATGCTGCTCATCTTCAATACCAGCAGGATATGACCTCTTACCGGGATGGCCTTAAAGGATCCGTTGTTGTTTCCCTTCTCCAAGCCAGGTTAAGGATGGCCTATGAAGCCGAGGCCTTGGGCTTTGAATGCCCTTCCTGGAATGTCAAGGCTTGGGAAACGAAACTAGCGGATCTCAAGGGTACCCCTGTTGAACGTCCTGCAAAGCATGCTGGTGGGGATCCTCCCAAGGTGACGGATGCGGCGGCCGAGGCTGGTGGTGATGCTGAGAAGAATCCCGAGGGTGATGCTGGTGTAGGTGCTGACGAAGCGATGGTTGAAGAGGGTGCTGCCCCTTGAAAGCAGCGAAGTGGGCGATGATGGATGTTTATGCCTAGGCCGGAGCCCACTTTTTTTTTAATTTGATGGTTGTGGTTGCCTGAACAATTTACTTTTCCTGCTTTCGAACAATTTACATTTCCTGCACTTAGACAATATGATGACCAAAGGTGGAGGGATCCTGAGTTTCAGGACGAAGCCCTTGGTTATCAGTTAGTATAGTTTATTTTGAACAATATAACAGTTGAAGGTGGATGGGTCCCGGTTTGAGACGAAACCTTCAATCTGTTAAGTAAATCTAGTTAAGAACTTATCGTGCTTTTGGTGGATGGGCCTCGGTTTGAGGTGAAACCAAAAGCACAACTTTTGACCTCTTAATAACATAACTATCTTTTGACTTGTTTTCTGTTACTTTGCATTACTTGGTGTAACCCTTAGCTTTGCAAAGAATTTCATACTGTTATCTCACAAAATATCCTGATTAGTATCCTCAGCAATATACTGTAAACTTTTTATTAGATAGAACTTACAAACACCACTTCAGCTTCGTAGAAAGTTTTTTGATGAATAACCACTTTTAAATGATCAAAATCCCAAACCATTACTAGTTTCAAACATCCTAATCAATTATTCTGAAAAAGACTTTGAGAATATATGAGGATATTTGTCCTTTTTATAAAACATAATGTCATTAAAGTCCGCAAAGGAAAGATCATACCAGAAATAGGATATAAACCTATTACCAAACTTCAATCCCTTTGCAATTCTTCCCATAAAGATGTCCCCTGTGCAAGGTACTTAGTGCATTAGTTCCAAATCCTATCTCTTTAGCTTTTGCACCACCACCTTAATGGGAATGTCCCCTCCGTACAATGCCTTCAAATACTTTAGAAATCTTCTGAATGTTAGTTTTCATCGTTTAGGCAATTTTTCATGTTCCAGGGGCAAAACCCAAAGGTGTACTGGAGATAAAATCCTTATATCCTGGGGAAAATCCCAAATTTTCATGCGCTACAGGCGGGAGTGTATAAACTCCAAGACTTAGAAAGGTGAAAAGCTTTAAACCTTAGAGAGTATGAAAATACCCTTTCATGAGAGAGGGTGATCAATCCTCATATACCTTTAGGATTCAGGATATAGCCAATAGTGACGAAATTGTCAGCCACTTTTACATAGACTGGTCCCGCCACCTTGAACTATCCCCGAATAACTTGCGCTCCAGGCGGGGTGTTTAAACCCAATTCGGAAGAAAGGTGAATACCTTTAAACCTGTGAAGGGATCAGTATCCCTTAAACGTGAGAGAGGGGGCCAATCCTCTAGTCTTTCGAGTTATCCTGAGCACATATCCTGGAGCTACATCCTGAAACATATCTTGCAAAACAATTGTAAACTAAGGTGGGTGTTAGCTTTGCTAACACCCCTCCGATGCTTAAGTCAGTATTGGGTTTCAAAGAATAAATTAAACAAACATATTTAAAAAAGGTAGAATTCATACCATCCTGAGTTAGAAATTAAATTCTAAACTCACTTGAAATAGAGCTTGAGGTGTATAGCATTCCAGGACCTTGGTATCATATCCTCCTCCATATTCTTGAGTCTCTATGCTCCTTTCCCTGCTTCTGATTCAACCTCGTATGGTCCTTCCCATTTTGGGGCTAGCTTGCCATCGGCAGGATTGGTAGTATTCTGAAAAGCCTTTCTTAGTACCCAATCTCCAACCTTAAACCTTCTGGTCCTAATGTTCTTGTTATATGCCCTGGATATTCTCTGTTGATATGCTGCCATCCTTAGCCTTGCCGCATCTCTTTTCTCATCTATAGTGTCTAAATCTTGACACAAGGCTTCAGGATTCTGCTCAGGATCACTTAGGGTTGATCTTACAGTGGGTATTGTCATTTTTGTCGGGATTACTGCCTCTGCTCCAAATACTAAGGAAAATGGAGTTTGCCCAGTAGCATTCTTCACAGTTGTCCTGTCAGCCCATAGGACAAATGGTAGTTCTTTTGCCCATCTTCCCTTCTTAGCCCCAAGTCTCTTTTTCAGATTGTTGACAATTATCTTGTTTGATGATTCTGCCTGCCCATTCGCTTGAGGATGTACTGGAGTAGATGTTATCATTTTGATCCCCCAACTCTTGCAGAAATCAGTGGTCCTCTTGCTTATAAACTAGGACCCATTATCACAAATGATTTCAGCTGGTACCCCGAACCTGGTCAGGATATTCCTTTTTATGAAGGACACTACTTCTTGGTCTCTAACTTGGACAAAGGCTTCAGCTTCAACCCATTTAGAGAAATAATCCGTCATTGCTAGCATAAAGACTTTTCCTCCCGGGGCCTTTGGTAATTTTCCTACTATATCCATCCCCCACTTCATAAATGGCCAAGGGGAAACAATAGGATATAACGGTTCAGCAGGCTGATGCAATATGTTACTATGTCTTTGGCATGCATCACATCTTCGAGTATACTCTGTGGCATCTTTTCTCATTGTTGGCCAATAATATCCCGTCCTTAATACTTTCGAAAATAATGACCTGCCCCCAGTGTGGTTACCACAATCCCCTTCATGTATATCCCGAAGTACTTCTTTGGCTTCAGTATCCTCCAAGCATCTCAAGTATGGTTCTGCAAGAGATTTCTTATATAAAATATTATTTATAATAGTGAATCGTGATACCTTCATCCTAAATGCTTTAGGATTTTCATCTTCGGGGATATGTCCTTCCTTTAGATATCTCATAATTGGAGCTGTCCAGGACTTAGGATCCCTTTCAGGATACATCACTCCAGGATCTTGAATACTAGCTACTCCCTTATGCTGAGGATCCGTCGCAGGATACAGGATATGTAATATCGGTATCGGGGTCCCTTCTGGTATCCTGATTGATGATCCCAAGTTTGCCAATGCGTCTGCTTCGGCGTTATCCTCTCTTGGTACCTGTTCAAGTGTAAAAATATCGAAATATCCTGCTAATTTTTTAATAATACCGAGGTATTCAATTAGTTTCTCACCCTTGACTGCATAGGATCCATTAAAATGATTAGTAATTAACAAGGAATCAACACATACTTGCAAATTCTTGATATTCATATTCTTAGCCAATTCTAATCCTGCGATTAAAGCTTCATATTCTGCCTCATTGTTAGTAGCAGGGAATTCACATCTAACAGCCTGGGTATTATGTCCCCCTGTGGCGATTTTCGTAGTATACCTAAACCTACACCCCTTACATTAGATGCACCATCAGTATATAATATCCAGGATCCTAAGTTCTCTCCTAGTTGTTGCACTTCTAGGTCTACTTCATTTTGAATATCACTACTGAAATCAGCCACAAAGTCTGCTAGAGCCTGAGACTTTATTGCATTTCTAGGTTCATATACTAAATCATAGGCACTTAATTTTACCGACCACTTAGCCATTCTACCCGACATCTCCGGTTTCCTAAGCACATTCTTAATAGGATAATTAGTTTTAACATGAATCCTATGTGTTTCAAAATAATGTCTAAGCTTTGTTGATGCCATTACTAGAGCCAATATTAGTTTTTCTAGGTGAGAATATCTAGTTTCAGCATTTAACAAACTTTTGCTAACATAATAAACAGGATACTGCTGACCTTCATGATCCTTTACGAGTACCGCACTTACTGCATTCCCTGATACTGCAAGATACAGGGATAATGGTTCACCATCTTCAGGCTTCATCAATAGAGGCGCGGTTGAGAGATACTGCTTCAAACCCCGTAGGGCTGCTTCATGCTTCTCGCCCCATTCAAATTTCTTATTCTTTTTCAGGATATCATAGAATTCTTTACACTTTTCCGAGGATCTTGAAATGAACCTATTCAGGGCTGCCACACGTCCTGTTAACCGCTGAACATCCTTCATGTTTGAGGGTGATTATATATTCAAGATAGCTTTAATCTGCTCCGGGCTCGCCTCTATCCCTCTTTTTGTCACCATGTATCCAAGAAACTTTCCTGCCCCCACTCTGAAATGGCATTTAGCAGGATTCAGCTTCATGTTGTATTGATCCAGGATATCAAATGCTCCCTTGATATCCTGGAGGTGATCCTCAGCCTTTTAAGATTTCACCACCATATCATCGATATACACTTCCATGGTGTCCCCCAGTTTGTCTTTGAACATCATGTTCACCAATCTCTGGTACGTCGCACCTGCATTTTTTAAACCAAAAGGCATAGCAGTATAACAGTAAATACCTGTTGGTGTCATGAAAGCAGTATCCTCCTGGTCTGAAGGTTCCATTTGAATCTGCTGGAATCCTGAGGATGCATCCATGAAGGTTAACATTTCGTGGCCGGCAGTGGCGTCCACCATCGAGTCTATATGAGGCAGAGGGAATGGGTCTTTTGGACAAGCTTTGTTCAGGTCTGTGTAGTCTACACAGACTCTCCACTTCCCATTCTTCTTTTGAACCACTACCACATTTGCTAGCCATCTAGGGAATTTGAGTTCTCTAATCATTCTAGACTTCAATAATCTTTCAACTTCCTCTTGGATAATTGCATTCCGTTCGGGGGCGAATTTCCTTCTCTTTTGTTGTATAGGCTTGTATGACCTGTCAATTCCAAGCTTGTGAGTAATAATGTCTTTTGATATACCTGTCATATCCTCATGCTTCCATGCGAATGTAGACATCCTGCATTTCAGAAAGTTAGTTAATTGTTCTTCAATATCCTGAGGGATATTGGTTCCTACGAGCACCGAGATATCAGAATTATCCTGGTCCAGGATTACTCTTTTCACATCCTGCTCCGAAGTCTCCACGATATCCTGGGCCCGCATCTTTAATTGCTATGCTGGATTTGGTTTGGCCGAGGATTTCATTGAGGATGAGTAACATTCTTTTGCTTCTTGCTGATCACTATCGATTTTGACAACTCCCCAAGGGGTAGGGATCTTAATGCATTGGTGATATGTTGATGGAACGGCCTTCATATCGTGAATCCACGGTCTTCCGAGGATGATGTTATAGTAGGATAGAGAATCCATCACACAGAAACGTTGCATCTTGTTGACTCCTTCGACATATACGGGCAGCTTTATCTCTCCCACTGTGTTCCTAGCTTCTCCACTGAAACCAACGAGCATAGTAGACTTCGAAGTGATATCCATCGGAGATACATTCATTCTTTTCAGAGTCTTCAGTTGGATTATGTTGACGGAACTGCCGTTATCAACCAGTATCCTGCGTACAAAATGGTTAGCCACATATAACGTTATTACCAGAGCATCATGGTGAGGATCCTGGACAGTATCCCTGTCATCAGCGTCAAATGTGATCATTTTGTCAGTTGTGTGGGTAGTCATCTTGATAGGTTTGTCTCCCCTCTCAGCCTTAGCTTCTTTTGCATGTCTCTTTGCCGCTGAATACGAAGTCCCACAAATATCGGATCCTCCCGAAATAAAGTTGATTATCTTGGCATCCGGGGGAGATGAGGCCGCTCGCTCAGGATCCTTTTCAGTATCCTGTCCTTTGTTCTTTTTTCTGCCCAAGAGATCTTTTAGATATCCCTTGCTTAGAAGATAGCTTATTTCCTTCCTCAAAGCAATGCAATCCTCCGTAACATGTCCAAAATCCTCATGGAAGGCACACCATTTGGATTTATCCTTCCAATCGGCTTTTTGTTGATTCTTCCGAGGCCACCTGGCTTTATCTCCCAGACCCTGCATAGCATACATTAGTTCAGGTATATTAACAGAAAAACAATATTCAGATAATTCAGGATATTCCTCAGGATCCTCGTCTTCAACAGCATTCACTCTCTTGTTATCATTTCTGCCATATGGCTTGGAGCGATATGGCTTATATGAGGACTCTGATTTCCTGTTAGTCGATTCCTACAATGAGGATGCATTCATCCTCTCTTGCATTTTCTTGTCATCCTCCAATCTAATATATCTCAGAGCCCTGTTACGAGCCTCATCAAGATTCCTGCAGGGATTCATTACAAGATCCTGATAAAACTGAGAGTCCTTTTGCAACCCCATCTTAAAGGCTTGCACAGCTGTTGCAACATCAAGATGTGGGATATCCAAGGATTCTCGACTGAATTTGTTCACATAATCCCTCAAGGATTCCTGAGGTCCTTGAGTTACCCTGTAAAGATCACTGGTTAGTTTTTCAAAACTCCGACTGCAAGAAAATTGACTATTAAATAAATTGACTAAGTGGGCAAATGATGTAATCGAATGCGGAGGAACATTTAACAGCCATTTCAAGGCTAATCCTGTCAAAGTAGAACCGAAACCCTTGCACAGGCAAGCTTCCTTGAGATCCGGAGGGATAGGGTTGTTCTCCATCCTTTCCCTATACTAGGCAATATGCTCTTCAGGATCCGTGGTTCCGTCGTAAAGCTTCATATTCGGAGTCTGAAATCTTTTCGGGATTTCAGCATCACATATAGGATGCACGAACCGAGATATCCTGTGGCTATCTTGGGATACTTCAGGAATTGGCTGCACCACTCCAGGTACACTGGATATCATATCCTTTAATTTCTGAAGCTCCCTGGATAATTCTGACGTTACAGTTGTATCCTGCAAAGATCCAACACAGTTAGTGGTAATAGTATTATTATTATTAGATACGTTACCAGTCGGAGGATTCTGCCCATATCCCGAAACATATCCTGAGCTCCTCACGGTAGACATCCTAACCGAGGAGGGTATTTCAGGAGTAGGATTCTGAGGGAGGCTAGGCACCGGGCATATACTGATAGATATGAGGAGCTGAGTTTGTTATGCCCAACAATGGTTACCCCACTCGACAAGGCTATCGAGAGGTATATCGATGGTCTATCTGACTCAGTGCAAGACATCGTTACTTGTAGTAATCCTACCACGGTCCATCAGGCGATCAAGTTAGCAGCAACGTCGACTGAGTCGCAGATTCAAAAAGGTAAGTTGCACAGGAAGGGTGTCAAGAAGGGTAAAAAGCAGGAGTCTGATAAGAAGGATAACAAGAGAGGTAAAAAATTACCTAAGCAATTTAGTGATCAAATTAGTTAAGTGAGGTAGTGTGCTGGAAAGTGTTGCTGAAAATGTGCTTGTTAAGTTGTTTATAAAATCAGTGTTCAGGATACGGCTCAAGATATTGAGCTGTATTATTGATCAAACAATGAGCAAAAAGTAAAGTAAATAACACGAGATGTACGAGGAAAGCCCTTGATCAATCTAGATCGCCGACATAAAACCTCGGGAGCTGACAATCGCAGCTGCCTTGTTCTTCTTATTGCTTCAAAAATCAGGATACAGTGCAGGATGTGGTGCGGATCGACTAAGTGTTACAATGTGATCTGAGTACAAGTGTAGTGATTGCTGTGAGCTAGAGAGCAAGAGTGTATGGAAGTGTTCGTGTAAAAAAGTGTGTGCCTTAAACTGATCCACCACATCTATTTATAGTAAAGATAATATAACAAACTATCCTAAACTCCCGGGATCCAACGAATATTCCCACTTGAACGTTGAGGACCAAGTCTTTCGGCTTCAACGACTTCCTCATAACAAATTCGCCCGAGTCTTTAGGAGAAGAATGTCACACCCCCAAAATCCACCCGCGGAGTACCACCGCTTGGGAGCGTGACTGACCAGGATCAAGCCATCAATCATATCAAACATAGCATTTAATAATAAAAGTAATCAATGTAAATCATCATGACATGATTGATGTTCCAAAACCAAACATCGTTTAAATAGCGGAAGCATAGTAATGTATCTCAAAATAGTTAAAAGTTCGAATAACGTTCATGAATCCAAATCCCACAACGACCTGCTCCTCCCTGTGCAAGCTCCGTAATGTACCTAAGGTCCTGCAAGGCATGCAGCAAATAATCAACAAACTAGTTGAGCGAGTTCACAGAAAGTAAGTTCATAACGTAATGTATAAGTATAGCTAGTGGGGGCTTCCCATACTAGTGTGTGCTAAAGGTGGGGGCTTCCCAAACCTTGTGTTCATAATTCTGGTGGGGGCTTCCCATGTTTATCCTGGCTAATGAGGGCTTCTCATTAACGGTACTTACTAGACTAACTTCCGACCATGTGTTCTTCTTTACCGAGAACAGGAAAACGTACTGGGTCCCGTAGGCTTTACGTGACGTGCCCTTCCCCGAGGACAGTGGTACGCGTGGGGGCTACGTAGGCTTTACGCAGCGTGGCCTTCCAACCTGGAAGCCAGTAGATGGTATTGGGTTACGTAGGCTTTACGTAACGTGTCCTCCCGACCCGGGAGACAAATGGCAAATAAACTGGGTTACGTAGGCTTTACGTAACGTGTCCTGACTAACCTGAGGACGATGGTCTATAGTCTGGAGAATGCGTAAGTACGAGTAACTCTTTTAACAATATCATATCCAACCCAATTCCCAACCCGGGAATCCCATGCCTTGGCTGTGTGAACTCACCTTGGTTTGCTCGGCAGATACACAAGAGAGTACAGGTAGCAAGTAAATGGTCAACCACGTCCTATCATGGTTATTATGCAAGTCAGGTTCGTATATAGCACGTTTGTATCACGTATGGTATCGAGTATGATCATGGCAATTCTCATAAACGTATCAGCAGTTCATATTAAGTAACGAGTCCAAGTAGTCGGTCCAATTAACATAAGCAGTCCAATAAGCAACTATGTAAACAAGTCCAACAACATAACAGTCATAGGATTGGGCCCGTGACAGTGTAGGCCCAAAACAGTGTACGTGCAAAGAAGGTCTCGAGTCGCAACCAGCGATCTCGAGTCGCAACCGTGGTCTCGGTTCATCATGGCCCGGTTTCGAGTCACAGCCGAAGATTACGAGTCGCAACAGGAGGTTGCGAGTCGCAACTGGTGATCTCGACTCATCATGGTCTGGTTACGAGTCGCAATGGGACTCGCAATCCCGGTTTCGACTAATGCTGTCTATGGTCTCGAGTCGAGACTGTGGATCCCGACTCGCAATCTCAGTCGAGACACGCAAATGGTAACAGTTTTTCCCCGATTTCATGTAGTTCAGTTATACGCAATTATGCAAATCAATTATCAGTTTCCATAATAACTAATATTCCGTGATATCAGCAAACACTTTTGGCACTTTCATATTTCGGATCAAACACAGAAGTTTAACAGGTTCATCTTGACAATAACCCATGTTCATAGCAAAATTCATGTTATTAAGAACAGTAATAATTCATTCAAGTAACATGCAATCGGATTACCATACAAGCCTTATACCGAATCCTTAACTATCATGCAACCTAGCCGATTAACAACATATTCTCGGACCAAATAGTGTACATGCAGCCGGTTATTCCCATTCCTAATATTAACATCGTATAATTTTCAACTCTACAATGAAATATATATTATGTATGCAAACCGGTTATCCCAAACATTAAACCTCAACATTCAATAAACAACAATCAATCATAATCAACATACTAACCGAGATGATGACAAGAACGGAGCCGAGAGCTTCAAAGAGTGTGTGTGTGATTGCCGGTTCCGAATCGCAAGAGGGAGAGAGTTTGTGTGTGTGCTCTAGATTGCCCAATTGTGTAAACAAAAACCCTAAGGATGTGTGCATGTATATACGTATAAGAGAAGTGGGTCGAAGCCTCACTTGGGCCGGTTTGTGATCTCGGGTCCATTACATGGACCGAGTGGGTTTGCAAACAATAGTAAAGCCCAATTGGTTTATGGATCGGGTGTAGTGTTGTGTGGTCCAATAACGCAACATTTAAACATTTAACCGTAACATTCATCCAATCAAACATATAATTTAGTTCACATATGCACATAGCGTTACACAAAGCAAGTCTAAAGTTCGGGTTGTCACATTATCCCCAACTAATTGGAAATTTCGTCCCGAAATTTGGTATGCACTCACTGAGGAAGCTAGGTAAACTGTATTGTTCACTGATTTTCCTGGGGTGTCACATCCTCCCCCCGTTGATCTGGAATTTCGTCCCGAAATTCCGAAGTAGTAGCTTCAGCCTCAGTAGTGGTGGCATTGGTTTCGAATAACTGGGGGTACTTTTCTGTCATTCTGTCTTCGCGTTCCCAGGTGTACTCTGGACCACGCTTGGAGTTCCAACGAACTCGGACAAGAGGGATTCTCTTGTGTTTGAGGACCTTCACATCCCGGTCCGTGATTTCTACTGGTTCCTCGACGAACTGCAACCGCTCGTCGATAGTGAGTTCCTTAAAAGGAATGATGAGGTTTTCATCTGATAGGCACCTCTTTAAGTTCGATACATGAAAGACATTGTGAACTGCCCCGAGTTCAGCTGGTAGGTTCAACTTGTAGGCTACCTTGCCAATCTTTTCTATGATTTCGAATGGTCCGACGTATCGCGGATTCAGTTTACCCCGTTTGCCAAAACGAACCACACCCTTCCAAGGTGAAACTTTCAATAAAACCCGGTCCCCGACCTCAAATTCCAATGGCTTTCTACGCTTGTCCGCGTAGGCTTTCTGACGGTCGCGTGCTGCCGCCATGCGTTGTCGTATCTGTGCAATCTTTTCTGTGGCGTCCACTACAATCTCTGGACCCGTGATCTGACTATCCCCCACCTCTGCCCAGCAGAGGGGTGACCGGCATTTACGCCCGTACAATGCCTCAAATGGAGCGGCTTGAATGCTGGTGTGATAACTGTTATTGTAAGAAAACTCCACCAAAGGGAGGTGCTTTTCCCAGCCGTTGCCGAAATCGATAACGCATGCTCGAAGCATGTCTTCTAGAGTTTGGATCGTACGCTCAGACTGCCCATCCGTCTGAGGGTGGTATGCTGTGCTCATGTCTAGTCGTGAGCCAAAGGATTTATGCATCGCTTGCCAAAGTTCTGACGTGAATCGTGCATCGCGATCCGAAATGATGGACGTGGGCACCCCGTGCCTCGAGACAACTTCTTTAAGATATACGTCTGCGAGAGTGGAGAACTTATCCGTTTCCTTAATCGGCAGGAAGTGTGCAGACTTGGTGAGTCGATCCACGATCACCCATATAGTGTCGTTCCCCCGCTGGGATCTAGGTAGGCCTGTAACAAAATCCATGGAAATTTCCTCCCATTTCCATTGCGGTATCTTAGGCTGCTGAAGTAGCCCTGCTGGCTTCTGATATTCAACCTTGACTCTCGCACAAGTCAAGCACTTTCCAACGTACGTAGCGATATGGGCCTTCATACTAGGCCACCAATAAGTAGTGCTAATATCGTGGTACATTTTATCCGACCCTGGATGTACCAATAACTAGGCCACCAATAAGTAGTGCTAATATAGTAGGCGCCGTCTGCCTTCTGTTCCATTTGTTGTCGTGAGCCGCATAAGGCTTCAGCCTTGACATTTTCGGGCTTCAGTGCTTCTACCTGAGCATCTCGTATCTGTGCAGGAAGGCTAGACTGAATCGTAAGCTGTAGCGCTCGCACGCGCCGTGGTAGAGTGTCTTTCCGACTGAGGGCATCAGCCAAAACATTGGCTTTGCCTGGATGATACTTAATAGCGCATTCATAATCGTTTAGTAACTCGACCCATCGTCGTTGACGCATGTTCAAATCCTTCTGCTTAAGGATATGCTCGAGACTCCTGTGATCGGTGTAAATCGTGCACCTGGTACCGTACAGGTAGTGTCGCCATATCTTAAGCGCGAATACAACAGCTCCCAGCTCTAAATCGTGCGTCGTGTAGTTGCGTTCATGAACCTTGAGTTGACGAGAGGCGTAAGCGATAACCTTGTCGCGCTGCATTAACACACATCCCAGTCCCCGAATGGATGCATCACAATATACTACAAAGTCTTCTGTGCCCTCTGGCAATGAGAGGATAGGTGCACTACAAAGTCTATCCTTTAGGTGCTGAAAAGCAGTCTCCTGGGGCTCTCCCCAGCGATAGGTAACACCCTTCTGTGTCAATAACGTAAGCGGCTAAGCAATCTTCGAAAAGTCTCTAATAAACCGTCGGTAGTAACCTGCCAGACCCAAGAATTGGCGTATTTCTGTCGGTGTATGCGGTGCAGGCCAGTTCCTGATCGAATCTACCTTGGATGGATCGACATGGATCCCATCCTTGTTCACTACGTGGCCTAAGAAGTGGACTTCACGAAGCCAGAAGTCGCATTTAGAAAGCTTGGCGTACAACTGCTCCTTCCGAAGGAGTTCCAAAATAAGACGAAGATGCTGCTCGTGTTCCTCCTGACTCTTGGAGTAAATCAGGATGTCGTCGATGAATACTATGACGAACTTGTCAAGGTAGGGTTTGCATACCCTGTTCATAAGATCCATAAATACAGCAGGCGCGTTCGTTAACCCAAACGGCATGACAAGAAACTCGTAGTGACCGTAACGAGTTCTGAAGGCTGTCTTGGAGACGTCCTCATCCCGGACTCTCAGCTGATGGTACCCTGACCTTAAGTCTATCTTCGAATAGTAACACGACCCTTGCAACTGGTCGAACAAGTCGTCTATGCGTGGAAGAGGATAACGGTTCTTCACCGTCACCTTGTTGAGTTCACGGTAGTCGATGCACATCCTGAACGTACCGTCTTTCTTTTTCACGAAAAGTACTGGAGCTCCCCAAGGCGAAGAGCTTGGTCGTATGAAACCCTTTTCCAAGAGTTCTTGCAGCTGTTTTGACAGTTCCTCCAATTCTGATGGAGCTAGACGATATGGTGCGCGAGCTATGGGTGCTGCTCCTGGAGCGAGCTCGATCTGAAATTCGACCTGAAGGTGAGGCGGTAAGCCAGGTAAGTCTTCAGGAAACACCTGAGGGTAATCGCGTACAATTGGAATATCCTCCAATTTCTTTTCCCTTGCTGATGCGTCTGTAACGAGAGCCAGAATGGCTGTGTGACCTTTCCGTAAGCATTTCTGAGCCTTCAAGAAAGAGATGATGCCAACCACTGCACCACTCTTGTCGCCTTGAACTTCTAGAGGTTCCTGACCCGAACGAGGAATGCGAATAATCTTCTCGCTGCATAGGATTTCTGCCTGGTGTTGGGATAACCAATCCATCCCAATCACGACGTCGAAACTTCCCAAAACTATGGGAATGAGATCAATAGAGAAAGCTTGGCCAGCTAGGATAAGATTACAACCCTGAACTACGTGCGTGGCTTCTAGACTTTTACCGTTAGCTAACTCTACTACATGTTTGGTGGGTAAAAGTGTTGGTGCACGTTTTAGCAGTTGACACATTTTCACAGACATATAGCTTGTATCCGCACCCGAATCAAATAAGACAGTAACGTAAATATTGTCGAGGAGAAACTTACCCATAACAACGTTGGGATCGTTCACTGCGTCTCCTCTTCCCAAAACGAAAGCTCGACCTCTTGCCTCGTTGCCATTATTGTGGTTCCCGCCGTTGTTGTTGCCGTTGCCCTGGTTGTTGTTGTTGTTGCGGTTCTGGTTCAACTGAGGGCAATCGCGTTTGAAGTGACCTTCAGCCCCACACTGGAAACATCCCCGGTTTCCACGCTGTGGCTGCTGTTGCTGCTGCTGGTTCTGTGGAGCGGGTTGCTGAAGCTGCTGATTCTGATTCGCAGGCCGTGGACTCCTACAGTCTTTGGCCTCGTGCCCCATCTTAAGACACCTTTGACAACGACCCTTGTTACATGGGCCGTGGTGATGCCTGTTGCAGTTGTGGCATCTAGGTTGACTACCCTGATATCTCCTCTGTCTGTGACTACCAGAGGATTGCTGACTAGGACTCTGATAGTGGTCAATCTTCTGTTGCTGAGCTTGTGGCTGAACAGATGCTGAACCTTTACTAGAATCTCCATCCCATTTTCTTTTACTGTCACCAGACGTAGCAGGAGTAACTGAGGTGGTGACGTTAGCAGTAGCATTAACACGCTTGGGCAGTTTATTCTGATCCACTGCCTGATCAGTGATACGGTGAGCGAGACGCTGAATTTCCTGGATGTTTTCGAGGTTAGCCGACGTCACATGGCTCTGAATTTCTGGCGCCAATCCCTTGAGATACAACTCAATGCGCTTGTATGGAGGGTCCACCATAGTAGGACACAGAACGGCCAGCTCGTTCGACCGTTTAGTATACGCTTCAATTTCTGATCCAACCATTCTCAGATTATACAGCTCGTCTTCCAGCTTGTGGATATCTTCACGCGTGCAATACTCACGCTTGATGAGTTCCTTGAAATCGTTCCATGGGGTGGCGTTAGCAGCTGCCAACCCTAAGATCTGAACTTGGGCGTTCCACCAAGTCAGTGCTATTCCTTCCAAAGTACCAGTGGCAAACTTGACCTTGCGAGCCTCAGGGCACTCGCACATTTCGAATACTGATTCTAGCTTTTCAAACCAGTGGAGGAGTCCCACTGCCCCCTCTGTGCCGCTGAAAGAGTTTGGACGACAGTCCATGAAGTTCTTGAAAGTGCAGACTGGCTGCTGCGCGTGTTTACCTATTGTGTACGAATAGGACGAAGTTAAATACGAGAGTTAATGTAGGATCTAAAGATCCTAGTGTGTGCCTATACTGCAGGATATACTACCTGCTTGAGCTGCTGCAACTGCCGCAGCAACTTGAGCTTGAACGAGAGCCTCTAGCTGGGCTTGTGTCATGTTGATTCGTCCAGACATGATCTTCATTGTAACAAGTAGCATACGTAAGAATGGTTCGCGAGTAGAGCGATGACAGAAAAGTGTAAGCACGTAGGGATTCGCATGCTATAGTATCATGTGTATTTAAACGTAATGCGAGCAAAGTTCTAAACAGTTCTAGCAAACAGGCAATAAACATAAACCTTATTACCTAGGATGTCGAGTCTTGCACGTGAAGCGAGGCGTCGTTGTGGATCGTTGAGAGCACTGTTCTGGTTATAGTCCGGTTTTAATAAAAAACGTTTTCCCATATTAAAACCAAGTTCTCTATAACCAATGGCTCTGATACCAATCTGTCACACCCCCAAAATCCACCCGCGGAGTACCACCGCTTGGGAGCGTGACTGACCAGGATCAAGCCATCAATCATATCAAACATAGCATTTAATAATAAAAGTAATCAATGTAAATCATCATGACATGATTGATGTTCCAAAACCAAACATCGTTTAAATAGCGGAAGCATAGTAATGTATCTCAAAATAGTTAAAAGTTCGAATAACGTTCATGAATCCAAATCCCACAACGACCTGCTCCTCCCTGTGCAAGCTCCGTAATGTACCTAAGGTCCTGCAAGGCATGTAGCAAATAATCAACAAACTAGTTGAGCGAGTTCACAGAAAGTAAGTTCATAACGTAATGTATAAGTATAGCTAGTGGGGGCTTCCCATACTAGTGTGTGCCAAAGGTGGGGGCTTCCCAAACCTTGTGTTCATAATTCTGGTGGGGGCTTCCCATGTTTATCCTGGCTAATGAGGGCTTCTCATTAACGGTACTTACTAGACTAACTTCCGACCATGTGTTCTTCTTTACCGAGAACAGGAAAACGTACTGGGTCCCGTAGGCTTTACGTGACGTGCCCTTCCCCGAGGACAGTGGTACGCGTGGGGGCTACGTAGGCTTTACGCAGCGTGGCCTTCCGACCTGGAAGCCAGTAGATGGTATTGGGTTACGTAGGCTTTACGTAACGTGTCCTCCCGACCCGGGAGACAAATGGCAAATAAACTGGGTTACGTAGGCTTTACGTAACGTGTCCTGACTAACCTGAGGACGATGGTCTATAGTCTGGAGAATGCGTAAGTACGAGTAACTCTTTTAACAATATCATATCCAACCCAATTCCCAACCCGGGAATCCCATGCCTTGGCTGTGTGAACTCACCTTGGTTTGCTCGGCAGATACACAAGAGAGTACAGGTAGCAAGTAAATGGTCAACCACGTCCTATCATGGTTATTATGCAAGTCAGGTTCGTATATAGCACGTTTGTATCACGTATGGTATCGAGTATGATCATGGCAATTCTCATAAACGTATCAGCAGTTCATATTAAGTAACGAGTCCAAGTAGTCGGTCCAATTAACATAAGCAGTCCAATAAGCAACTATGTAAACAAGTCCAACAACATAACAGTCATAGGATTGGGCCCGTGACAGTGTAGGCCCAAAACAGTGTACGTGCAAAGAAGGTCTCGAGTCGCAACCAGCGATCTCGAGTCGCAACCGTGGTCTGGGTTCATCATGGCCCGGTTTCGAGTCACAGCCGAAGATTACGAGTCGCAACAGGAGGTTGCGAGTCGCAACTGGTGATCTCGACTCATCATGGTCTGGTTACGAGTCGCAATGGGACTCGCAATCCCGGTTTCGACTAATGCTGTCTATGGTCTCGAGTCGAGACTGTGGATCCCGACTCGCAATCTCAGTCGAGACACGCAAATGGTAACAGTTTTTCCCCGATTTCATGCAGTTCAGTTATACGCAATTATGCAAATCAATTATCAGTTTCCATAATAACTAATATTCCGTGATATCAGCAAACACTTTTGGCACTTTCATATTTCGGATCAAACACAGAAGTTTAACAGGTTCATCTTGACAATAACCCATGTTCATAGCAAAATTCATGTTATTAAGAACAGTAATAATTCATTCAAGCAACATGCAATCGGATTACCATACAAGCCTTATACCGAATCCTTAACTATCATGCAACCTAGCCGATTAACAACATATTCTCGGACCAAATAGTGTACATGCAGCCGGTTATTCCCATTCCTAATATTAACATCGTATAATTTTCAACTCTACAATGAAATATATATTATGTATGCAAACCGGTTATCCCAAACATTAAACCTCAACATTCAATAAACAACAATCAATCATAATCAACATACTAACCGAGATGATGACAAGAACGGAGCCGAGAGCTTCAAAGAGTGTGTGTGTGATTGCCGGTTCCGAATCGCAAGAGGGAGAGAGTTTGTGTGTGTGCTCTAGATTGCCCAATTGTGTAAACAAAAACCCTAAGGATGTGTGCATGTATATACGTATAAGAGAAGTGGGCCGAAGCCTCACTTGGGCCGGTTTGTGATCTCGGGTCCATTACATGGACCGAGTGGGTTTGCAAACAATAGTAAAGCCCAATTGATTTATGGATCGGGTGTAGTGTTGTGTGGTCCAATAACGCAACATTTAAACATTTAACCGTAACATTCATCCAATCAAACATATAATTTAGTTCACATATGCACATAGCGTTACACAAAGCAAGTCTAAAGTTCGGGTTGTCACAAAGAAGTCCTGATGACTGTTAGTAGCTTATAACCATTAACCTGCACGTGTTTAATTTACTCAACCTCAGGATATCGCCCGGGATGTTAGCAATATCCTCGTCCAGCATCCTGGTCATAAATAAACAATTACAAGCGGGATATTAGTCAGGATATGTATACTCAGAAAATGACCCATAACAGTTAACATCAAAAACCTTTTAAAGATACGTAACCAATAAAAGCCTAACTGAAAACGGACCCACTATTTGATGGAATGGTTCTGAAAAGGGACCAAAAGTATATTCATGAGAAAGTATAAAAGCTCATCGTAAAATTTCTTACATCAATAAAGGATTCCAATACAAAAAACATCCGTAGATATTTAAATAAGGTTAATCATAAATGTCATTTTTTAGGTTAGTTACCTGCATCACTTTCGCAGATTTCATCTTCTGCATGGTGATAGATTCCTATGAACAATCACCATGCTATCAAGATTTAACACGCATTCTTCAGTTCCCTGCATCAGGAATCAGTCAGTATAATTAATTAACAGCACAAAATAATATAAACCAAGAACTGAAGATAACTAACCATTGAGTCCGTACGCTACTTTCGTCAACTGGAGGCAGAAGATGCGGCGCCCTAGATGCGTCTGAAGCGACAGTGGAGTCAACTGGAGGCAGAAGATGCGGCAGTGGTGAACTAGGGTTTACCAACACAAGCGGCGCTGAATAAAATAGAGAATCAGGGTTTGATTATTTATAATGGTGCGTTCACGTGAGATTTTCCATTT